>NC_087373.1:33260817-33478856 GCF_031761385.1 Necator americanus | reverse complement strand
GATAATAATTCCAACTTAATGGTGCGTCCAAATAAATTGTAATTTAATGAACGAACTTATAAATAACTGAACAAATACACCATGGAGAGCTTCTCAGTACGTCCACTATAAATCCCAAGCGAAAAAAAGAATACTGAAATGGCGCCGTTCACTCTAAAACCGTGATCAAAAGTGATGGTACCGTGTTCAGTAAAACCAATGGCAAAAAAAAAAAGCAAAAAGCAGAAATGAAAGAGTTCTACAAAAGATTCACACAGCAACACACACTAAGTACAACTTATGCAAGTTGCTACCGCGCTGACCTAAATTTGTGGCGAATGGCACAGTTTGAAGCTATTAATTCAATACCTGCCATAGTAAGCGATTACGATGACCAGCTAAATAAAACCTCAGAACAGAAACACATAAAAATGAAAACAAGGTAAGGACCTAACATTGTCCATCATAGGCATTTAGTGGTAGTATTCTTCCGCTAATAGACTTAAAGATATTATACTTAAAAGAACACATTAATAAAAGAGTAATAAAACCGAATGAAAAACGCCTATTTGCACAGCTTATACTAGTGCAAAACACACTTTTAGTGCTACAGCGCTTAGCAATAGAACAACTGGAAAAAAATCAACTAACTAAACGAAAGAGTGTTACAATGACCCAGTTGTTCAATGGAAGACAAATTTATGACCTATGGGAAGAAAAATCGCTCACCAGAATAGGGAAGGTTTCGAAAAATCCCTGGACCTCTGGTCATACCTACAAGGTCTAATTTCCAAGATTTAGCATCACTCGATGCGAACATGATCGACAACGTCAACGGATGAGCGCCACAATGGAACTAACCGGCACTGTTTCTATTGAGATGACAGCAACAATCTAGCAGCGCGAAAGCTTTTCTGTCGTAAACGCTACGACCCACGTTCTATAATTGACCGCTTTGATAATTTTTGCAAAAAAAAAAAACAATAAACATCTAATCTCTTGTTGGTCCAGTGAATATCCAGTCAAAGGGGGTCTAAAAGCCTAATCTAAAGAAAAGTACTTTAGAAGTGTTTTTTCTAAACATAAATCAACTACCCGTTCCATCCTTTAACAGCGCACGTGTTTTTTTTTTCGCTCTTATTCTTATACACAAGTTAAAATAGCAAACAACTAAAATTACATCTGTATCGAGAATCCATTTTAAGCTCAATCAATCCGGGAACGTCCTTAGAAACAACGAAAAAAAAAGCGTATTTGACGAATAGAAGCGACACAAAATTGCATAGCGAAAAGGTGCACGGAAAATGTACACATAAATCGTGCATACATTAGTCACCTTTTGCAACAAATTCCCCTCGCTCCTAGGCTGCAAATAGGTGGATGCTTCTTGCCGTTCGTTTTCGCAAATGTCACGAAGCGTCAACCATTCGTTCACATGCAATTTCAGCTCGTACATAATGAGTGAAGACCAAAAATTCTTCTTTTCAGGGAACTTTAATCGATTTTTAATTGAAATGCAAAATGTATCAACAAGGGAGCGAGAAGCGGTACTGACTGGAATTCTTGTATAATATCATTTTAGACGACATAATCATTTCCACTCACGAATATGCTGTTAACTGAATATTGCTGAATTCTCATTGAAAGCACATTTGAACTGAAACTCGCAAAGGAACTTCTTATCCTTTGCGCGTCTCAGAGAACTTTAATTCCTACAATAAATTTAAGAAAATTTTACAATAATATATCCCTGAAGACAGCTAACTGCTTTCTGCAGATCATAGCACTAAATAAGTAATTTAACCTTAAAAAAGGCGAATGTAAAGGCGATTTAAATGAGAGTGATGTCATGGAACCAGGCTACGCCGATAAAAATGTTCATAAAAACAGCGTGCGCAGCTGACTAGAATTTGAAGTGCAAAAGAAAAAAAAAGAATCACAATTTGCTCAAAACCAAATGGAATAGAGTACGAATAAGCTTCTAAATAACTAGTTTCGAAAGTCTCTTACCTTATTAATATACTACTTCTACAATTTAGTGGTTGATGTAAGCGAACGATAAAGATTAGAAGTTCTAGAAAGGAAAGATAAATAAGTTTCCGTCTTATAGCATTAGCAACATTGTTAACGTGTAACATTATCACACGAAAATATCTACCTGCAAAAAAAAAGTTTATGAAACGAAAAGAAACGCAACTACTATAAGGGTTAAATGTAACGTACGGTAGTGTTATTGTAATGACCTTGAGCACCGCTAAGGTCAGCAAAAATCTACAACAATAACAAACTCTCCCTCTTTCGCTCACTTCCATTCTATTTGTTCACGATTCGGATTTAATTCTAATGAATAAAACTAATATAAGGTAAAATACAAAAGAAAAAACACATTGAATATGATATTAGAAATAGGCTATGCACGAAGCTGACACACAAACGATGGAAACGACGACATACGTGCGACGCCGCGGCGACACGCGAAAATCGATGAGCGCCGCCGCCGCGCTCCGCCCTCCGCACAGTTCTAAACGCGATTGTTGAGATGGTGGTGGTGGTGGTGGATGGGGTGGAGGTGGTGGTGGTGGTGGATGAGGTGAAGGTGGTGATGGTGGTGGATGGGGTGGGGGTGGTGGTGGAGGTGGTGAACGTGGTGGAGGGAGGAGTTAGCGTTGATGGTTGCTTCACAAGGCAAACGGTAATGTAAGCAAATATCAATCTCTCTCTCTCTCTCTCTCTACACACACACATACGACCTGAATACTGCAGCCAGAGAAATAAGCAGCTAAAAAAGCAAGTTTTCATCGTATCATCATCAATGTTCTAGCAATTCTCATGCGTTTGGGAGCGTTCATCTCCTTCTTCTCTTTCTTTCTCTTTTTTTCACTTCTCGAGCACACAACTTACTTCTATACGATCATTGACTAGTCTTGAATAGGTTACATTAAGGTTTAAACAGATTCCAAACAAAAAGAAAAAAACTACTGTGCTGCTGAATAATTCTAAAACAGCCGCAATCGAAGGAAAATTCAAAAATTTATATAAAGCATCTTGAACATCGATCGAATACTTTGAGTCTTTCGAAGGCACACAACGTTTTTTTTTCTGTCGTTTCTTTGTGACAACAAGAATTCAAAAGAGCATCCGACATTTCTTTTTCTTTTCTTCATTTTTTTCCTCTCTTTTCACAATGTTCTAAGAAACCATGATCCATAAAATCAGCTCTACTTTTTTCTACTAATAATCCCTAATTCTTCCTATTAGCAGGAAGAAATCAAGGACGGAACTTCTTGTGAAATCAGTGTAACAAGTTTTCTTTTTCTCATGCAAGCGGAAGCGAAGTTTAACATAAACATAAAACAGTCCAACGGGGCACTGAGTCACTAGTTCCCATGCGCACAGAAATGTATGTTAAACACATCATGAGCTGAGCCAGCGCTAATGCGTCTATTCTTTGTAATTAGTGTATGAATGAGGGAAGATGAGACATCTGACACTCTCTTCTAATTACATAGAATGGGTGGTGGGAGATCTTGTGTCAACAGTTGGACAAATAAAAAGAAATAGAGACAAAAAAATTCGTAAGTTCAACCAGCACGAATATGTTACTCATGATCATCGACAAATGTTAACAGCAATGTTGTTTATGCAGCTATATTGATATTGTCCAAGATTATTCGTGGCTCTTAACTCAAACAAATGAAAAAGAAAAACATAGCACCCTCAAGATCTTAAAAAAAAAACGAAAACACTCTCACAAAGAATATTTGAAAGTCATTCATTAATAGTAACATGATCGTTTTGTTTGCACCGGAAACCGGATCTATGGACACGGAGTTAGGAACTTGCAGAACAAAATATTTCAAGAATAAGATTCCCTCAATGCTATTAACATTTCTCGAAGGTAATGAGTAATATATTCGTGTTGGATGAACCTCGAATTTCTTCACTCCTCTCTGTTCTTTACAACTTTTCACATAAAATCTCCGACTACCATTGGAATTAGGGGAATGTCAGATGTCCCGTCTTCCTCTTCAATCCTTCTGATCAAGTATTTGCCACGATAGTAAATAATTTATAAGTTTTTCCAAGTTAAATTTGTACAAGTGTCCTCAAATCCTTCATACTTTTTCTGCACTCGCCGATTGATTACAACTTGCTACGAACTAACACATGTTGACGCTAACGACTGGTTCCTCTTCGACGATGAAAGCAAAAATTGAAGGAATTAAGTCACAGAGTTAGGGTAAATCACCTCAGGAAATAGTCTCCAGAACGTCTTGAAGAGTGCAATTTTCACGCTCGACTCTACGAAACAAAATAAGTCCATGCACTTAGAATCGCTTTGTGGATTCTGAAGACTACAATTTTATTAGCGGATGAGATGCGGGTTTGATAGCCGTAAAAGGGAGGCCCTAATTTAATCCACTTATCCAATCCTCCCCCACAGATTTCACTTCACTGTTAATTAAAGCGGAAACTATTCCTAGAACGGTACAAAAAAAATAACATCATCATCACTTTACAACATGCAATCTCATCCGAAATGTCCACTTTTAACTAGATTCTATGTACTCTTGTAGTCAGTCTTGTATTTTCCAAATACAAGACTGATTTTTCGCATACAAACCATTCCCAGATCAAATAAAAACAGATCAGATCACAATTAGATCAACTCTAGCTTTTAACTAGTTACTGAGAACGTATTTATTTCATTAATCTTTTTATTGGAAAATCCTCACAGTCGGTGCGGGTATGTATAGCGGCTTACCAGAGAACGCACACTTTCGTACACCGACGCTGTCCGCCAAAAAGAATGGAGCGCATTCATTTTACGTCTATGATCTGCACAACTGAAGAAACAATCTCACCACACTTCTTTGGGGTTCAAACTTAGATTTGAGGGAATGGCATGATTTCGCTTTTTATTTCAGTGCAAAAATGCCAATATTCCTTAACAATCTCTTTTTGTATGGCACACAGTACAGTAGGTGTTACATATTGATTTTTTAATGATGCTAGTTGACCAAATCTCATGTCACCTCTTGCGAAGAAAATCACTGGAAGGAACTTTCCCACGCCCACTATTTCCCATAATAACCATCAATATTTTATTCACTAATTACACGTGATAAGGAATTCTAGATGAGTACCTTACAAAGAGAAAAAAGAGAATATACATAGATATTCTTGTAAAACAATGCCAAATGATGTTTTGTTCCGGTTAGAATTAAAAGCAAATCCCAAACGGCTCGAACGCTCCCTGTTTTATTTAGTCTATTTCATAGTATTTATCCTTTTAGAAGAAGGAAGGTGCGTCATACCAGTCATATTCGATGATTTTCATTCAAATGTGATTCACTACTCGTGTGTTTGTCTTCTTTTAACATATGCACAAATTCAGAAAAAGGAACACAGAGGAGTTTTGAGGGCTTTTGAAATACTTTTTGCTTACGGCTAGGAGAAATGAAGCATAAAAATCGAACATAGAATTCTATTTTCCCAAAATAGCTAATAGACTAGAATAGATTAAATTTTCCTAATGAGGAAATATTTCCGCCAGATATATTTTTAGTGTTCGTTTCCTCTGTCTAAATGAAATATCGAAATAATAGAAGGATAATAATAAAAATAATAATAGAAGCATGAATAAATGCATCCTATCGATTAGGTAGCACTACCGTTCTTGCATTTTACCTCAGAAACAACACTCAAACGTGAAGTCAAGCGCAATGGGGCTTTCCGAGTTTTTTTTTTTTGTCGCAATGATGCATGTAATGACTGACGGCAAACGGCTGTAGTGCTTTAATTAGCACAATTGATTTGAAAAATCTTTCACTTACAGGTTTTCTACGTCCATGGTTGTATTCTCCTCAAGTATAAAAGCAAACCTAATCGAATTTGAACTAGCATAAATTCCAAGCTTCGCAAATAAAACAAAGTAACGATGGCTTTCTGGGGAAATTTGACAATTAACTGCATGCGAAACGTTTTCTTGCTACAAATTCATTCTTTTTGAATAAACACGTGTTCATCGATGCTCCAGTCACAATCCAGCTCTCTCCTAGTACAAACGATGTATAAACTGTGTCAACCGTACAAAGCCCTGAACGTATTCTCTGCCCTACTTCCGTATCCGTTACTTAATAGCAAAAGCACAAAAGAAGCGATTAAACAGAAAATGTCATGCAACACCAAAGAACAATGTTTTTTTTTTTCAAACGAACTCATAACGTAAGGCTATCCTCCAAAAATAAGTTAAATGAAAAACAAATACGATAAAGGAAAGTAGAAAAATAGAAAAATACAGAGAAAAATAAGGTAGATCGTCGATATAAAGTGATGAAATATAAAAAGAAATAAACTGGTTAGAAACGTGTAGAATTTCAATTTTCTACAAACTTCTAATAAAAATCTCGAAAATAAAACAAATAGCAGTTAACGGAACCGTCATATATAATATGAGATACATTATTTGTGACAATAGGTTCCAACATATTAGTATTGGCGCTCTCATTTCTACGCGGACACACCCCCGCAAATAGAAAACACACACACACACACATTGCACAGCTGAATCGATACGTTTCCAAGCACAGTCCCACTACTGAAATTTCTAACCCTACATATAGTTACTAGTGTTTTTTTTCCTATTTATCTTGTCTATCATAAATTTGTATAGAAAAAGAATATTTACTGAGGAATTGCGTAAAGGAGCGAAGAATGCACAGTGTAATTGCAAACTGGTTAATTGATTTTCTTGTTTTCACGTAAAGGTCAAGCAATATCGCGAAGTTTGTTCGATATACTGTTGCTTTACAACTTTTTCATATTCTGAAAAACAACAGAAGTCACAATCCAGCTCTCTCCTAGCAGTGATGCTCGGATTGATGAGTTTCGGATCGCGATTAATGGACTCGGTGTGTTTTCCGCTATCGAAACTAGGTATCGACCCGCCGGAGGAAAAGATCAACAACCTTCTCTACGCACATTACGATCTAGTTCTGAGTGCTTAATGATGGTTGGAACAAAAGATCATTTGAAAAAAAAGTTATACGAAGTAACTCATGGTAACAAAAGCCAACAATAACAATAATGTATGAGACGCATCATGTTCTCTCCGCCCAATAATAACAGTATTGCAAAAACGGTGTCAAAGCGAGTTTTAGCGATTTAATGTAGGAAATTTAGCGCACTGAAAAAAGCTAAACTATTAAAAATCTCACATTTCCCCATCATCTGTCACCTGATGCATCTGTCACCCAATTTTTGACGTTTCTAATTTCAGGACGAAATTTCATTCATGACGTTGGAATTCACGTCATAGCTCGTCGGTCAAGACATTATGGACGTTCGGATATTACTGCAGCCGAATGATCGAATTTCCTCAAAACAAGTTCAAAGACAGAAAAAAGAGCGCCTTTTATTGATAAGAGTTAACAGCTACTTCCGCCGAAATCCCAAAATTCAACAGTGAAGTTCTATATTCTTCCCTTTTTCAAAGAAATAACCTCTACGAATAGACGAAGCATAAAACATCTGGATGAGAATCAATCTCTGCATCTCAACAAAAACGATTAAGCCATTCATGCATAATGAGAAAAATGCGCCTTTCATTTAATCGTTTTTTTTTTTTCATTGCAGTGCGAGGTAGGAGAAGGAGGGCAAGAGATTCCATTCTTGTTGTTGAAGATTTGTCTTGTGTTTGGCTTATTTTAAACCATGCATAGATGAAAAGCTTCCCTGTGGGAAATTTTGAAGGAACGCTTTAGCAAGTCTAGTCACTCTCGTATGTTAACGTTGTCAAAATAAAAACAATGACGCAAAAATGCACGCATGCAACGTTATATCGCTTGAAAATTATGACAATCACTCGTTAAACTTCCTCTCAATATCCATCCTTCTGTACATATTTCATAGGCTTCCCTGGATGAAAACCGGCAAAGAAGAGGTTGTATTAAGTATAATGGTAGCAAGGTAAAGGTCACCAGATCTTGTTACACATTAGAATTAAAGGTTGTGATTGAAAAACACGTTCAAAAGTTGCACGTGAGGGTCATCACTGACGTAATCTTTATAATTCTACCGGTCAAAACACAAATAGTTGCAAAAAAAGCCCACGCATCATGACTAAAACAAGCCCAATATTTTAGGAGAACGAGAATTTTAAAACAAAGCAGCAACTTATCTGCTAATCAGACTATTCCATATAAGAGTACATACAGTCGGGTCAAAACGACCATGAACGACGGTCCAGTTGCGTAGGCGGCCACGCTCGAAGCTATGCGATAGAGCGTGGCGATTGGGATCGATGGGGGACCCTTGTTAGCAGGAATTACTGTTGCAGTTCGTGATGGTCCCACCTCGAACAGAACCGCTAGCTCCACCGCGCCACTTAAAGCGTTGCTTTGCTCCGAGCTCCTCCTTCGTTTTGATCCGGCTATACATAGAATTTATGGAGTTTACAGAATTTGTTAGTCTTTGTGCACTAAAATCTGAGAAAATCACACATTCCGCAACTTTTCTATTACCATATCCCAGACGACTACTCACTACGCACAAATCCAGTTCATTCAACGGCTAGCGTTGACACTCGTTGACACACATGACTTGACACAGTGCAAATAATTACACTTTGTCAATAAACGTTGGAAAAGCAAAAAAAGCGGAGTTCACTGGCATTCAGGATCAAGCGCCCAAAAAAATAAATGCTAAAAATATCAGGAATATCTGACTAGATGTTTAGGAACATTCATTAAAAGGTGTTATTATGCTGGTAATCCGATACCCAGGGCAAAAACATTAAATTTAACCTTCATTACACAGAGATACGAACGATACGATACGAAGATATGATCAAAGACCAAACAAAAGAAACAATAGCAACAAAAGAACGGAGAACTCTGCTCGTGTTTGTTTGTTTTTTGTGGGTGCATGAATTAACGCGGTTCCCAAGAATTTAATACCTCCGCACACTCGTGAAATTATAATAATGATGCAGAAAATCGCGTCAGACATCGCGTATTCAATTTGATGAAAGTGTTCATGGACGAACGTGGACATTATTGGTTTGGTGTCATATGTGTTACGCTGGCGTTCTCTTCATCAATTTAAGATGCAAACTGCGACACCACTAAGATGACACGAAAATAGCATCACGTAAAGGGGAGTTGAGCTTGGTTGTTGCAAATGCAATAGTGGTTTTCCTCATGTAAATGCTATCATCTAACAGAAATAGATTTTTGGGCATCATACAATGAATCGATTGATCGAATAAAATCCAAAAATCCCCCACTTTCTAATTGGGGCACAAAGATCATACTCCGCAAGGTGTACAAATTACAAAGAGCTCTTTTTGAATACTGTAAGCCATCGGAGAGTTTCGATCTAATGATAGCTGTTCGAAAAAGGACTTTGAAGAAAAAATCGCAGACTTGTTAGATAAATATGATATGATTACAACGAAAGCGTTCAGAACGTTGAGGTGAAGCAGCAAAGCTTGAAAATCTAAGTCATTCGCAGCGAAACTATGAACCAGTATCTAGAAGACCGCAACGAAAATGAACAGTGCAAACTAGTTCCGACCGAAATCGCATCGGAAAAACACACGTTGAATCGATTCATGTTAGTTGTACACAAATAAACACTTAACACTCGCCGGATATCCAAACTACACATCTCTATTAATAAATTATACTTGTACTAAGGCTATCTATCTCCATTGAAATCGGTCGAAATCAGAGTTACGGCCATAAACAGCTGAATAAGCGCGAAAACGTGTGATCCCAGATACCGACCTTTCTCAGTTGTCTCAAACTAATCTTACACTTCAATTTCGATTCCAGAAACGTGGAGAAAACTCGTATCTAAACTTAGAATCGGCTGTGCGATAATCGGCGCCTCGCCTAGCCGACCAATGCTAACATCCCGCGAATTTCAAAAGAACACGGGGAATTCCTTCGTTTATCAGAATGAGCAAACAAAAACGAAGTCAATAGATGAGAACTTGGTGTAATTTCGAATAATTCAAGTAAAATGTCAAGAAGACACGGAAAGCACTCAGGATATGGCATCATTCATCAGTTGTTTTGTTTTTCGATTCCAGCATTTGAAAACGGATTACATAAGGGCATAACTCATAACTGCTATTTTAAGCTTGGATGCATGATCTTAAATATACCATAAAACCTATATTCTAACTTCTCCCGAGTCTATTAATCCCAAAATAACGGAAGAAGCAGCTAGTTTTTAATCCTTTGAAGTTCGCGGCGCGTTAACAATAATCTAAAGAGCGGAGCCTCCTCCCATAACAGATTGTAATCTTAGATATGAATGCTGAGAAGTCCCAGACAACACTTACTTAACATTCCTATAAGTGTTATTTGATAAATACCAATAAGGGAATCGTAAATGCCTCGAAAATCGATGAAATATATGCATAAAAGGTAATCAGAAGAAAACAAAGAAAAAAAAAACAAAGATTCCGAAAATAAACTCTACATACCTGAGCAACAGCAACGTAATTCGTTGGTGGTGATGGAACCTTTTGCATTGTACGCGAACCAACACCAGAAATATACAAAAAATCGAATCGATCAATAATTCAGATCGCAGAGTAAAGTAGTTGTGATAGCCACTGCGAAAATATCTAGAGTTCAGTACACCATTCCCAAACAGAGAGCTTGTGGTCTGGAAAGAAAAGAAATCAATAAATCGATATGCGAAAGGGATTCGCCGGGTGGCGGAATTGCGGAGGACAACACGAAATAAATGCTAGTGACCTTATACAACATTTTCACATTAATCCAAACTTTAAATAGGAGTGAGAACAATTCCCAGCGGATGTACTTAGTTGTTTTGATGCGCTGTAATGCGCTTCTAGTACAAATACACAAATCAATACTGAGCAAGGGATAAAACGATGAACGGAATCGCTGGCGGTTGTCCAACCAGTCAAGGTCGCTGGGCCGAAACGAGAGGGCGAGAGCGATTGGCGATCTTGAACGGCTGATAGAGTGAAGGAATTTGAGCGAGCAGATTTGCGACTTCATTTAAAGAGGGCTAGAGACGGAAGAAACGCAAAAATCGATATGTCCAGGATATAATTTCAAATGAAGTGAGTGCAGGAAAAAAAAACCCGTCGTTAACGAAACTAAAACTGTTACGGAAGTGATGACCGAGTAAAAACAAACAACTTTTCAACTTTTTTTTCACCAAGTCGTTAATGTATGAGTTACAACGTTGTGTTGTACATCGTGCATGTCGAAAGCTTGTTCACCTTCGATTGTTAATACAGCTGTCTTATTAATAGTCACAACTGGCTAACACTCTCTAAATGGCTTCTCCTACGATTAAGAACCCAAGCAGAAGAAGGGAACGAGCAAAACGTCCTCAAGGTTCTTTGAACTGAATAGATTAATTGAAAAAACAAAATGCACTGAAATACAAAGTGAGCGATACTTGATATAGAAAGAAAAAAGTTCACAGTTTTCGAAAAATTGACGAATAAGAAGCTTATGTTTGCATTTTTCAAAATTATATGTTACTTTTGAATAACATAATCCTCATTACTAATGTCAATATGCTTCTGTTTCGCAGCTATCCTACGTAATACCTATAAATAATATATGATATAAGCTATAAAACAAATTCCCATGCGTTATTGGACTTGGACGAGGACCGAGAGAAATTTTTACATTTTTAATAGCATTTCTCACAACGAAACAACGAATCTCACAGATGCAGTAAGTGTTGTTTCTCTGCTGCCTCTCACTTATAACAGATTCATAAAAACAAAACCGGCACTGTCGTAAAGGATAATGTAATCGAAATCACTGTGTGAGACTTTACACCTTCGCAAACCTGACTATTCGAGTTAAATTTCCCCGGACGATGTAGCCGGATCGAAACGTCCTGAAGCGTGGAGCGATTGCGTAAACGGACGGCTTCGCTTTCAAATGGTGGGGGGAGGGGATTATGGCTGACACCAATCGCTTCCACCTCAGCGTATGGATTGAAGGAATGCTTCGAAGAAAGAAGGTGGACTAGCACCAGAATAGCAATCAAACAGGAAACATAACATTCCAGAGTGCAATTTATGAAGTATGCAGCCTCTTGAAACTTCGCCTTTTCCAAAAGCTTTCTGTGGATTGGTTATGACAAAAAAAAAAGTCTCGACAACAATGAAAAACTGAATCTTTCCGTAAATAATCTAAAGATTGATGATAATTGCCGGTAAATTTTATATGTAAATAAATATGAGGGATATGTTATTGTTGGTAGAATGTGAAGTGGACAGTCTCTTTACTGCTCTCTTCTTTTTCTTGTACTTTTTTTTAAAGATTGAACTGTTGGCTGAACTCATTCAACACACAAACCAGCTGTCGTTGCAATACTGAATCAACTCTGGATGTAAACAAAGTTGCAACGGAGAAATATTGGTGCTAGAAGAGGTAACGTTCCTCAGCCAAGGCTTTATTAATTATTGAAGCGAGGCCGAAGAAAAGCAAGGTAAAAGCGTTCGAAATCGAAAGAAAAAAAAAAACTGCGGGAAGCTTCCACTTCCATCTTCCTAATAAAATTTTGTTCGCATTTAAAAGTGCAGAGCAGATTTAGCACTTCTTTAGGTGATGATTTGTCTTTGACAAAACCTAACAATTACATAAGAAATAAAACATTTAAAGAAGATGATAAGAAAACAAGAAAAAAAAAGAGAAAAAGTCATAATGGAAGGAGAATTACAATCATACCTGCTACTATTTACATTATAAACAGCTGAAATTATCTGTTGTGTGTGCTCTGAAAACTATCCGAAAGCACACATATGAGAAATAACACCCTCAGTGGTGGAATTACGGAGAGATATGCAATTAGTGGGGATTAACGCTCATAGGATTATACGGGGAACAAGCAAACAATCGTGCCAGCAGAAGGAATCATCCTCGAACAATGAATGATGAGTCTCCGGCTTCAGTTGTAATTCTAATGTGGCTTTTTAGCATCCTCACTATTAGCTAGTACATAGAGAATTGTTTCACGTTTTCCATCAACTTTCTGATCACATTTCTTTCATTCTTCGCATCCATTATCCATTCCCATGCTCCCGATCCACATTTATAAATAATAAATACTGTGAACTTCATTATCTAGTACAAATGATATATAAAATAAAAGTGAAGTGGAAAAATTTAACAAAATAATAAAGTGAAAATATTAAAATATAGAGAATCTATAATGATATATAGTGAAAATAAATCTGCACACGGAACGAGGGAATTGCTTTGAACACCAACGAAAAGAACACAAGCGTTCTTTGCTCACGACACACTCAGCGATTAATGACCCTGTCGTAGCAACAACTGATGGAAGCGAAATACAACTGAAGCTATGGCCGATTTTTTCACATAATAACGTTAAATTTACGTCATATTTAAATTTATGGACGTTTTTAATTAAAAAATTCCAAACGCTTAAGGGAATAAGAAAGAAGCGCTCTAACATTTTCATACAAGTACTGCGTCGATTTCGAATTGAATCACTAAGAAGATTCATTATGAAGAAGCGAGGGCAACTGAAATAGTCTGTTAAGTCCATTAGTGTTGTGCAATAACGCATACACGATTTATAAAACAGTGAATAGTGGTTTGTTCGAGAATCAATATCTTTTTTTTACACACAGACGCAGATCAGCCAGAAGAACTCCAAACCTCCTCAAATCGCATCCTTCTCACTACAAATCAAATATTCGAAATGAACCTTACAAAAGCAAGGAGAAATAAAGGAACCAAAGGAAATATTTTCATCGTGAGCCTTCCCAAAGTAAGAAAAAATAAAAGAGCCAAAGAATATAGTCGTTAGAAATCGCTAGAAAAAGCTCAAACCGATGACTGTGTCAAACATAACCATTGAAATGATTGTCAGTTCATTGTTCATCTATGTTTTGTTACACACAAGCACAAATACGCTTTCATCGGAACATGTTGGTAGCTACAGCACACGAAAAACGCACGATGCACGAGAAATGCACGAGATTTCGCGTTCGCACATCGCAGAATTTCAGCTTTTCAACATGGATTCCACGTAAAATCGGCTAAACCTGAAGTGATCCACTCTCTCCTCTTTCATCAAACATATAAAACAATAGAATATCAGTGTGAATTAGAAGAAAACACTTTGGAACTTGTGCGATTGTGTTATGCAAATGCAGAGTAGGCGGAACTAAAAAGTTTGTTTGCATTAAGACGGACGTAATGTTTTCAAATGCAAAGGATGATGTTTAAAATGAAGTGGAATGTATGTATTACATCAATCCGCTCGATTCCAAAAATAGCTATGGATTTTCTAGAGTAGAAGAAGAATTGAAGACTCAAAACTATGAAATAATGAAGAATGCGATATGAACCTTGTTTCGAATCTAGCTTTAGCTAAGGATTTTCTGAAAGTACTAGGAAGATTCCCAAGTAATAAGTGATAAAAAAAACCTATTAAAATTGCAAGCGCCAAAGATGTTAAAGATGGCAAAACGTGGGTTTCCAAATGAGGTTTAACTGGAAAAAAAAAGAGTGGAGGGTGGCTGCCAGAACGATTAGATGGAAAGTATCATGCTTCTCCACCTCTACTTAGAACACACACATAAGTCTTCCTTATCACAGAACATTTATTTTCCTCTGAACAAATATTCAACAACGATCCAAGTTCTTAACTGTATGGTGAGTGTAAAGAAAGATAAAAACGCAACGAACGGCAGAGAAGTGTAGCAAAGCTGCGGTTTGGTCCAACTGAACCTGACAGAAATATGGAAATTTCCCTATCCTGCCAGAACAATACAATCTTATCAAATGAATGCTATCAGAACCGATCAAAACGTTGTTTGGAAAAAAAAAATGAACAACAGGAACGAAACACTGCACGACCAAGGAACACGTTTTCGCCGGTCATCGGTATCGGTTGATAAAAGATTGAGAATCGCATGCCTTATGGATTCTGATTGTTTTTTCTAAACACTAGCAATCGGTTCTCAGTCAGGATACTGAAAGTTTTCACAAATTTACATTCAGAATTCGAAGAATTATAGCAACCAGAAATGCTCCTGAAAATCCCGAGTCGTTTGTGAAATTGAGAAAATGTCTCTACAAGAATAACGAAGAAGAAATGAAGTTTATGAAATAGAAAATAGAAGAAAATGAATAGAAATATTTTTAAACCACCTCAAAATTAAGGAATGCGAATCAAACAAAACAAAATCTGTAACGCGGTGAACAAAAGTAACCTATCGCAATTATGTCATTAGCTTTCTTTCTCGTCGACTGTGACTGTGAAATTTTGACTATGATTTCAACTGAACAACAGAATAAAACGAAAATAACAAATTGTTGGAGAGAAAAAAACTAATAAACATGGTGTTTGCAGCCGATTTCAAATCCTACACGAAAAAAAAGAATGGCATACAAAACTGGGAAAACAAAAAAATGAAAAAAAATCTAACGTCAAAGAAACGAGTGACAATCGCACTCAACCGGTGATGAGAATCCGCAGATGCAGATTTTCATTGGAAACAAAAGGATGCGTGTGAAAAGAATTTTCTACTTATTAAGCGAATTATTTAGCCAATATGCTAGGATGTTCCATCTATGGTTATTAGAGCAGATGATGACATTTCCCTCTAGATAATATCTAATTTGAGTAGTATTTGAGTGAATATGTCAACTAAGAGGTCACAAGTATCAAACCAACCTTTAAAGCAAATGTTTATTCACGATTACAACGTCTATATTACGGAATCTCATCTAAACCTCCCACACTTAAAGACATTGATCAATCAAGCCGAATAAGTGGGCGAAGTAAGAAAACCACCAATCAATTCAATCCGATAACCGATTTTATTATCGGTTAATCGATATTTGAGTTGTCAGCGTTTCGTTGATGAGCTGAGTAGCACCGCCTGGTCCCATCATCCACTCTTATCAGTCCGTCCCCTCGAAACTCGAAAACAATCGTTGACAAAAACTACACGAGTTAATGATGATGTCTCAGCTTATAAAAATTCCACCGGACCGATGTCATTGTTGAAGTTGTTTTGAAAGATGCTCTGAATTCTAAGTAGATGATGACGATAACGCGGTCGTAAATATGTGTGCGGCGCTCTATGGGAAAGAGCACGTAGCAAACGCATGAAATGGATACACTAAACACAACGCATACGTTCCGCTGATAACTAATTCTTACGGAATGCGAAATAATCTTCAAAAACCGGACTTTTCTCATGATCCTCAAAAAGAACACTCCTCTCATCACTTTTAAGGTGAAACGTGAAGAGTGTCAGAAATAGTTACGTAGTTGTTTAAATGATTCAAATAAATTGCTTCAAATAGAAAACGCTACCGGAAACGAGACCGTTAAACATGTTGACATCGCGAACGCACAGCTATGATAACAATGCGAACGGCAGCGATTCCCCTACGAGAAAAAAAGAAAACCGATGAAAATCATGCCAGAGAAAGAGTAAACATCCCAATGATTTATGTGTAATGAACGGCAAGAAATTACGGTTAACGGTAACGGTAAAGAGTAAACAATAATCATAAAAATTTCCACTTCTAAACGCACAATCAAATTGAAACAGAGTCTTAGAAGTGGGGATTCACTCACACTGCAAACAGAGCTGATGTAGCTGGGCCTTACGCAAAGCTCAGGTCTTAGAGCCTAAGCCCAGTAGCTTGAGGTCTGGATTCAGTAGTTTTAACATAGGGATATAGTAGCATTCACCTCAAAACGATAGTAGCTTTAGCCGTTCACCGCCTCCTCTCCTCGTCTCCCACAACTCGATTAGTACCGAAAAAAAAACCGAAAATCGAATTGTAAAAATCCGACTTAAAGCAGGAAAAGGAAACATTTAATACAATTCCTCTTAGAACAGCAAAACGCAGAGATTGAACAGGGTTCGAATGAAAACGGATCAATAACGATTCGAAAATTGGAGGAACATTTTCCTTATAGTCTCTTCTTGAACTGGAACTACGAAGACTGTAGCTATTATTATAACGGCAAAAATAGTATCGCTGAATTTTCGTTGATTCGACGAAAAGAGTGAATTAATGATGGATTCCAGACGGAAACCATTCCTAGGTGAGCGATTGGTGCTAATCTCTCACACCCTGCGAAAATTAACGAAGACTTCACCATGATCAGAAAAAAAAATCAATTCCAAAATGAATTTCATCTGTCAGATTTGCTTGAAGGGGCGTAGATTAAAATAAGGAAGATAGCAGCAATAATAGTTGTTTTGTGGAAAAAGCGAACATTTCTTTTAAAAGCGAACGACGTATAGAACGTTCCTAAGTGATTCACTTCGTCTGTTTTCTTCATGTTTTGCGTCATTATTTCTTTAAAACGATTAAATATTGCATTGTTTTCATCACGCCTACGCATAGTGTAGTACAAAATGTTTGAAAAGGAGGATTTAGAAGCTCACAGGGCTGATTATACTAAGCTAGGCGGATAACTGTGTAGTCTATCCGAAATCCTCGGATATTTGCTTAAAAAGCATTCAATCTAATGTAAACATTATTCCAAACGGAATGTTAAATATAGCGTGCAATACGATTGAAAGAAGAAAAATCTACAGTAGTTTCGTGAAAAACAAATATATACATTGTTGATCTGTAATGGTATTGAACGCAGCTGCATCATCATCCCAAATGAACCAACGTTACTCCCTCAATTTCATCAAAGACATAGAACAATTTAGTTATTGTGGATGATCGAGACAACAAAAAAAAACGTACACGGAATAGAAAACAGTTACCTTCACGTAATCAGTGCTTTGGTGTGATGGAACAATCTAGCCGATCCATAAAAAGCGTCTAAACCGGCTCCGTCGCGATTGCGACCTATGACGAGGCGAAAACGACGGCTGGACACCTACTTGACGATGAGAAGAAAAAAAGAAAAACCAGGCACGCTCCACGCGAAAAATGAAGAATATGATTGGTGGGCGGGCCCGGATCGATCGATCGACGATCCTCTTCAAAAGTCAATGACCACATGTGCGCGCGCAATTTTTTCTCTAAAAAAATCCGCCAAGAGTTATTCTCAAGGCTCCACATATTTTGTTAATATGAAGATGAAGTACAGTGTAGGTGTGTGCGTACATTTTGCACAGATTCATGGAGAACAGTAAAATTTGACTACTATTTAGTGCTAGTACGATAGTTTTACGAAGATGCTGCGCTTTGGGGAAAAAAAGTGTTCTACGAGGATTGTTTCCTAAACTGCTGTTTGCTTATTCATACATTCAAAATGCACCACTATACCAGATATAGCAAGTGAGCTAGGTGTCTTGGAATAAAAAGAAACAACAAAAGAAATGCACCAGTTTTTTTAGGACGTGAACTTTGCAAAGATATGATACCCTTGTCGTTACTATGTCCCATAGTAATGTTACTACGTCCCAAGAGATCCCACACAGAATTTCTAGAGCTAAATCGTACAATAGTTTCATTTCAAGTTGCACTTCCTGACACTCTTCTCCACTCAGTCAGCTGTTCTGCCTGCGCTGACGCAACAATGTGTCGGCTCGTGACCGATCTGCTCCCGCATTAAAAAGAATCGCTTGGAAAAAAAAAAGCCTTCAGATGTTTACTGGCATCAAAACGCAGCAAAAGAAAACGCTTAGAGAGACGAATGTAATCAAATACGTTAGCAGAACGTACTGCTTCAACCAACGATTAACTGATGACTTCAACGCTAAAGCTCCGAACGAGAGTTGCTTCAGATGGCAATACGATGGATAGAAAAAGCGAAATAGCGGTTTCCTGATGTCTAGGACGTCTCTGTTTGAGAAAGAAGGAAAATTAAATAGGTTTCAGGGGAATCTTATGGTCTGTAACGTGTGCAATGTTGGTATGCAAGCAAAAGGCAATAAAATCAGCGCTTTGTGAAGGAAAGGATATTTTCCCCACCCATGGGAGACAAATTTCAGTTTATGTTGATATTTAACAGCTATTGAGCCCATTAAGACTTCCTGTTGAATGAACCGAAGAAAAACATTGACGGAAACAATAACTAGGAAGTGTTGGAATCACCCACAAAAGTACAGAAATGTTAAGGTAATTTCACCTTTTAAAGAAATAATTCGGAACACCGCTTAAGGAGTTCTTTAAATCATTAGGGGACTGCTTCTAATCCCCTAAGATACACGTAGCAAATCTGGATTTGTTGCAAAAAAAAGGAGCTTAGGAACGTTGCAAGAGAGTGCTAGTAAAGAGAAAACAACAACAACAAGATCATTCCAACGAATGCCATCTGGATATGACTCGTATTCCGAAGCAAACCAGTATAAACTGCTAACCAGCAGAGTACGTGAGAGTACGTGAAGCAATGTGGTGACAGTTTCGATGAACGAATGAATGAATGAATGTATATGTACACATTTGTATATGTATATATGTTTGTGCGCGAGAGGGAAAGAGAGGGAGAAGAAAGGGCTGTCTGACCCAAGAGGCAGAATCAATAGCCCCGACCACCACGGATTAATTGTCGGCACGGAACGCGGGGACCGCTGACGTGCACCCGAAAGCGTTCTGGCGTTCTGCTTCTTTTTATCAAAGCCATCACATGTAGTTTGTACGCTAATTGGCTTCATCGACCATCATAAATCCTAATGAGGAAGAGATTCAGAGATTTGGTGCGAGTGATTAGAGCAGAGAACTCTAAAGAAAAAGATGGATTACGTAAAACAGATTTCTGACGAAAAAAAAGTCTATGAGCTCCATAAAACCATTCTGATGGTTGGCTAAGTAATCAAAAATTTAAAATCCCCAGAAACCGCAATAAAATACATTTCAATTTGAAAATAAAATAAATTCTATGACAATGCACACGACCTGAGAACGAATCTGACCGCAAGTCTGGAGCTTTTAGGTTTTATGCCCGAAACCAGTCACTTCATTGGAATCGTTCGCACTAACGTGAAGATATTACTCCTTTTAACTACTGAATACCAATCAATCACTTTATTGCAAAAATTTTCGGCAAAGGAATGCGCTAGCCCGAACCGGAAATATTTTTTTTAAAGTGTATTCCTTTTTTAGCTTCCTCATATCAAATAATTTACAATACTGTTGTGAAACCAAGCGTATAGATCCCAGAACAATAAAATTGTTTGAAATGTTCATAGAAATAGAAAATTGATGCAGAAAAAAACCGTAATCAATGTTGATGAATGCATTCTACTCTCACTCGTGTATAAAACATGGAATTACGTATTATTCATAGAGGACCCCCGTGTTTTCAGAAAACGTGAACGAAAGTTGAAGACGGCACGTACGAATACATATGCATATTTATATATAAAGAAAAAAAACCCAGAGAAATATTCTGAAGCAATAATTCTGAGCAATTCATTCGACGACGACGACATGACTGTAGCCATCACAAATCTCGAAACTGAAGTGCCAATAAACGGTCAAGGACGGGTGAAATCCCATCCGGATCTAATCGCCCATAGTGCAAGTGTGCGGTGGAAATTCGTAATACACGTTTCATGTGGACTAAAAATTGCTTAACGAGTTATGGGGAAGAAAACTCGAGCGAAATTGATCGTTAATTAATAAAAATAAAACTAGGGATATTTTACACTCCTCACTCCTAAAGAGACCAAACTTGGCCCGAATGGAAAAATCAGGTTAAGGAGCTCCTTCAGACTTTTTACCTTGAAAAACATCTATGTAAAGATTTTCTAAGTGAGTAATTCCCGAATTTGGTGCCGCTGGAGCATTACTTCACGGATATTGCTCGCAATACTTGAATATTATCACATTTGTAAAAAGTACATGAAGGGTGGAAAAGTGTGACAAGTAGACAAAGAAATGATAAAATAATTCCTAAGGAAAAAACAGAGTTTATAGGTAGCGTAGCTAGTTTATAGTTGCCGTTGCTGCAACTCCACCACGAATGTTGTTGCGGCAACACCAGAGATGTTCCGAAACGCAACTCCCGACATCTACGCTGCACTTTTTAATAACGACGCTCAACAAGACGCTCATTAGCTTTTTGGCGCAAGTCCAAACGTCCCAGGAAGAAAAAACCGCCGTCCCTACTCTGCGTCTCTAACACGACGAGGGTTCTAGCGCGAAAAAAACCCAACAAACACGTCAGCTGTCAAAAGTACAGATATTCGTCTGTGTTTTATTAATAACTACTGCAATATCGGCTGTATATACGACGAAGAAGCTAGATGGAAGATTTTCACATGTTTTCGTCGTAGGACCAGAGGACATAGAGTATTCTGTTAACACTTCACATGGCGCCACTAGAAATTTACTCCACATGTATAAGTGTTAGGAGAACATAAAAAACAAAACCACAAATCAATAAATCGTAAGGACCTTGAGAACTGTGTAATCCTTAGGGCAAGCAGCAAAAGGAGAAAAGTTTGATGCATTTGCAGAAACAAGTTGGGTGTGCGTGTGCGTCTCTCATCGCACAACTACGGCGAAACGGCCAGCCAGCTTCTTCTTCTTCCTAAGCGAACATTTTTCGCACAAATCAGCTGACAAATCGAGATACAGCGGCGGCGCACAAGGCAAGGATTAGGGATAGAAATCGTAATCGAATTAGTAAGTTGAGTCGAGTTTCTTAAGTATACACTATACATATACGTATATACTAAAAACATTCTTATTAGACCTTTTACGAATAAAACCAACATTACTGTAGCCAGTGTAACATGAAAAAAAACATCACACTTCTTGAAATGGATAGAAAATGCAGCGGAACTACGCCCAAGGTCATTTCTAGACTATAAATTACGGATGACGGTGGCGCCAATTGACCATACTCAAAAAGAAAACTGCGATAAGTCCTAATAAATATATGAATAAACAAATAAATAATCCAATCCTGTATGTTTTTTCCCACATATACCTATTCTAGGTCTCCGCTATATACACAACAATGAGGATCAGTCGTTGAAAGGAAGCGGGAATCCCTAGTACGGACAACAACAGCAAGAATGTTCGATATGACGAATAGAATCAACTGAGAACAGGAGGAGAATGGATGTGATTAAACTAACACAAACAGAAAAAAATACTAACTCGCTCAGAAAAAGAAAAAAAAAGAAAACTAGAAAAAAGCGACTGCCTAACTATAGTTACTGAAAAAAACTAAGAAAGAGAAAAAATGCACCTTCAACACCGTTTTGCTTCTTCCGAAGCTGTGATAGGAACATGGGAAATTCTTAATTTAAAGTAATTTATATTAGGTTAAACTTCTTAATTTAAGTGTTCCTTTTGAAAACTCTTAACGTAAATTGAATTCTTAAGCACGTATTTCGTGTCATCACGGATAAATCTTCATAAATTATGCTTCAGACCACAGAATAAGAAACAGGAACGTTACGATGGAGATGGAGGAGGCGCTCGAAGAAGCGGGAGCGGCGCTCATTGTCCTTACGTGAGAATAGCGCATGTCTAGATGTTACGGAAACGAAACGGATAATAAATACTTAGCAATAAACAAGCAATAAACAACCAGACAATCTAAAATAAACAACTAGGACTCACAAGGAAAAATTAACACAAAAATCAACTATTTCTCAAGAGGTAATCGCATAAGCTCGTGCGCAACGTGCTTTGCGTTCCAATATTGACACGATACACTGGTCTAATCGAAAAAAAAGCATATGACACACATGATACGACAATTCCCACTGGAACACTATTCAATACGCCTTAATCATCTTCTTATAGGGGTAAGGGGAGAATTTTCGCGGCAGGAGCAGTCCCCGTATCCTTTATCACTTGGCGCCGCGCGGTTAAACCACAAAAACGATTTTAGCAGCGAACGTTTCAGGGATTCCGAGGCGGGCGGTGTCGGCGGGACCTGGCACAAACCCCGCCCACTTTGGAAACACATCCGCTGAATTTTCGACGAGAAAAATGAAACACTACGCAAATGTTACGATGATGATTATAGGAAAGAAATTAGGAGAAATTCCTTGCTGTTCACAGTGACGCGAACAGAAATCAGCTGAAGAAATCCTATGTTAGCAAACAGAAAAATCCTGGATAATACAAATTGAGCAGAACTCACGATTCGAAAGCAGGTAAAAAAAAGTGGCGTCAACAAAATGAGAACCGATCGAAACACACGAAAACTATCTCTCAAAATGTGCAACAATTTCGGAACTATTGGTTTATTGATCGTGATGAGAGTGTTAAAAAAAAATCAATTCGCTAGGGACGTCGATGTGGTTCTTGTTTGATGGTTACGCGGTCATTTCATCGAAGATGCTGACTAGTACACGGGCGAAAAAAGAAACAACAACAACAAAATAACGAATAACATAATTGATTTACTCTGAGAAACATGACACAACTAAAGGAAGAAAAAAGAAAGAGTAAAAGAAAAAAAGAAAATTCAATTCGAGTATTATTCCTGGGATTCACCATCAAATATTAACATCTGATACGGTAGCCAAAACTAGTTCATAGCATCCTAAAAATGTTGTTGAAAAGCTATATCGGACAATTTCTTACTCAGTGACACCAAAAAACTTACTAAATCCTTTAAAAATGGGTCATTTTAGATTTTTTTCTCGTTTTTAAAATTGAACAGCATGACACAACCAAAGGAAGAAACTATCCACGAAATCACGTAGTAAATCGATCGATACATTCTCTTTAAAAAGAAAAACATGGATGAATGGTGAAATTTAGTACACAACCGTAATCGACGCAAGAAAATGTGTTTCTGGTCGAATTTTGTTGGAATTCAAACAAGAACATGGATTAATCCGCCATTACCCCATCGAGAACACTTTGAAACATGGATGGTTAGGGAAAGAGGTGTGTTCGGTACTTTACTGGCTAATAAATCAATATATTGACATATTTGTGCCTTTCTTTTACATATGAAAAACCTCCTAAGACCTTGACAT
This sequence comes from Necator americanus, assembly GCF_031761385.1. Lineage (NCBI taxonomy): Eukaryota > Metazoa > Nematoda > Chromadorea > Rhabditida > Ancylostomatidae > Necator > Necator americanus. Next base: position 33,454,942 of record NC_087373.1, on the reverse strand, counting down.
ATTGGTTTTGCACCAATGAAGCGCGTAATGGGGACTTTTGTGAAAAATATGGCAATTGGGACCTTAATGGGTCCTATGGGTCTCTCGTGAGGTCTGGAAGATCAACATTGAAACAGAGAAACAGAGTGAACTCGTCGAAGCGAAAGAAATCCCCACTGATCTACACACATCCGACCGAGGGTTGCACGGTTGGTGGAGGTGGGCGGCGGCGGACGCGCCTCACCGCCGCATCTCGCCGGGGCGCGCTGCCAAACACTCTGCGTCTCTAGCACGTCGGAGAATCGGACTTGGTGGACTCTCGTCGTCTGCAGACGTCTGTTGCACACACACACACACACACGGAACGATACTCTCCCGCGTAGTACTCTACAAACTTCACTTACTTCACCCTAAACGTCCTAAAGAACTTCTCATGGATGCTACGATCCGCCAAATGCTGCTAGCACCAACAATGATAGAGATTTGGCTGCCAGACAGCCGGATTACTGTAGTCACTACGTCCACAGTATGGCTGGCAGGAAACGTGGTCCTGTGCGGAAAAATTGAATCATTGACGTTCAGCCTTTCCCCGTTTACATTCCTCTTTCAACGTTGACCTTGTGTCGCCCTCAGCCAACTACCCTACATATACGTGCTCCTTTTTAAATTTAAAATCACCTCAGACTTTAAAGGCTTCTAGAAGCGTAACAAAGAAAGTGCAAATTACATGCACATGAATGAATGAATGAATGAATGAATAAATGAATGAGCAGATAAAGTACCGTAATTTGATCATATTTGCAACGAAGCGATTATAGTGTGCTCGTGTGAAATCCTTGAATCTGAAGTGTATTGGAGGAGGAACGGGAGACGCAGGAAGGCAGAGGAGGAAGTAAAGAGGAGTGTAAGAGGTGGAGGAAGACACGAATAGGAGTGAGTGAATGAAGGAATGAATGAATGGACGAATGAATGGATGAATGAGCAGATAAACGAATAGACGAATTTGAATATGGGCGAATAAGAGAATTAATGAATGAACGAATGAATGTACTTACGAATGAGCGAATGCGTTAATGAATTAATCAATCAATTAATTTGTGAATCGATTAATCAATTAATCAATGAGTGAATGAGCAAGTGAATGATTGAATAAATGAATGAAAGAATGAAGGAGCGTATGTACGAATAACTGAATGAAAAGATGAATGAATGTACGTATGAATGAACGAATGAATGAAGGAATGAATCTGCGAATGGAAGAATGAATGAGTGACTGAAAGAATGATTTAACCAGTCGATTAATGAGTAAATGAATGAATGAATGAATGAATGAATGAATGAACGACTCAATGTGCGTATGAATAAGCGAATGAATTAGCGAATGAAAGAACCAATGAATGAGTGAATGAATCAACGAACGTATAGAAGTATGAAAGAATGAGCGAATGAAGGAAAGAATGATAGAATAAGTGAGGAAATAAATGAATCAATGAGCCAATGAATAAGTTCATGAATGACGGAATGAATGAGTGGATGAACGAATGAGTCGGTGAATGGAATGAATGAATGAATGAATGAATGAATGAATGAATGAATGAATGAATGAATGAATGAATGAATGAATGAATGGATGGATGAATGAATGAATGGATGAACAAACGAATCTCTAGTGGACGACGATGCGTTCTGACCACAATCTATCATAAAAGGCACAATTTTTTTGAATTGAATTTTTCTGAATGCGTTCTGAATGAATGGATGAGTGAATGAGTGAATGAACGAATGAATCTCTAGAGAACGATGCGTTCTGACCACAATCTATCATAAAGTGCAGAATTTTTTTTTTGTAAGCAAACTAGCACACAGTAGATTGAGCTGTTCATCTTTTGATTCCTTTTCTACGAAATTTAAAAGAACAGTTAGAAAAAGAAATCAATTAGAGACTAACAAGCTCAAAATGAACACTTGCAAGCACTTAAAGATTTTCAGCGTTGAATAAGTCATGTGACCGCTGACAACTCTATCGGCACTTATGGCTGATTCTATTTAAAGCTGCGAATATTGAGAGAACATTGCACGCACATGTGCCGGGATCGCCAGAATATGATTTCGTTGTTGAAACGCTGAACGATGACGATCCCCTAATTACGATTACAATAACGTCATTATAGCAAATATTCTAGTGACATACGGATAAATTCTTATGAATCAAAGAGAATTCAACTAGAAGGACGTGTAATGAAAAAAAAACCCACAATTTTTGTTCGAGAACGTATATGCAGAAAGGAAAAAGCGCTCGGTTCTGCACTTCCTCGCTCTCTTCGACCTTTTATCCATTCAAGTGAAAATGAACAAATTATCATCGAAAAAATGGCTACAAAACGGGGCGGAGAAAAAAATGCAAAGAGATCATTGAGCCAGAAATTCACTACGATTATTTTCTTTTTTTTCTCTCTCTCTCTCTTAGCGCTGACTACAATGAACAGGTGGTTTCAAACCCGTGAGGAGAAAATAGTTAAACTAGAAATTGATCGGTGAACGCGCGGATACAGATATAATATGTGTGTACCGGGACGCGGACGACTAGGCTGGGTGAGCTGACGCTGGCGGGGCGGGGCCGGCGATGCCCGCCCGCCCGCTCGTCCGCCGCCGCTGCCGCCGCCCGGCCGTCCCGTCCGGCGCGCGACCGGGACGCGCATGGCGGGCGACTGGTGCCAGCCGGGTCGAAGTGCACACACACGCACACGCACACACTACCATAATACGAGGTACGTGTACTCGCTCAGAGAACAATCGTCGGACGTCGACGGGAATCGCGAAACGTCAAGAACGTGGCCCCCACGTAACGTCGTGCGTCCAGAATCTCGTCCAGAAAAAATGTCTGCGTAAGAAAACAGACACAACGACGGACGGACGGACGGACGGCTGACGTTCACGGATGACTGAAGATGATAAAAGGATAATTAATATGATAATTGCTTTGTACGCAAATATAGATTTTACTCGCACTTATGCGTCTCCATGCGCTTTCCGCTAAGGCTCACTAACCCGTTGCCAAGCGAGGTTCAAACTGATTATGAATATTTTTTGAAGAATTTTTATTCACATACACCAATGGTGCAGCAAGGGGAAAAAAAGGAAAAAAGAAAACACACTTTGTTTCAGTTAGAACATTTTAAAATCGGTAGTCGATACAAATACTGTAGTCGTTTTCAAATAAAATAAAATGAAATAAAATAAAATAAACAGGAAAAAAGTAAAATTCTTGCAAATGTGGATTTCTGTTCGATATCATCGTAGACATAATGGATGGGACCTTATCCACAAAGGTTACGTTACGAATGTGGAAGTTGTTTTGCTGTGAGTTGTGCTGTGAAGCGTTATAAGTTCGTAGCGAGGAAAAGACGCATTAATCCGTTGCTTATTGCCATGAATTTAAGTAGATCAACATGATCAGCTTAGCGTTTACTTATCCACACCCTCAGCTGCACTAAATGGAATTTTCCCTGGTTTTTTTCCAAGCAGTGGAAAAATTGCCGCACTTTTGTTTCTTTTCCCAATTTCTATGCACCAAACATTACAGAGAAAAAGTCTCACTCCTGAAAATTGTGAACAGGCACAATTCTGCAATAATTTTGCTACATTCCACACGGGCATTTATTTATCTATGCTCTAAATTGTACATAATAATTTTTTTCCGCATTTCTTTCAGTTCTACAAGAGAAGGAATGAAATCCTGGAATAGAAAACTTGATATAGCAGGGCATTTTTCATTATCATTATTATCATTATCATCATATTTGCTGATATCTATTATTTATTTATTTATTTAGTTATTCAGTTCATATTTTCCTCTTATCGGAAAAAGCCTACCTACATAGAACATAGGAACTGAGATCAGAGTGCAGGTGAAGATATAAAAGAAAATTCCGATAATGATAATAATAATAATAATAACAATAACAATAATAGTAATAATGGTAATAATAAATATAATAAAGTGATAATAAATTCGGAACAAAATTTTAAAAAATAAAAGAAAAAAAACGAGTAAAGCAGCGACAAAAACGAATAAATAAAAGAATTTGTTCACTGTACTAGCTTCACTTTTGTACAGCTTCATTTGTATTTCCCATTGGGAAGGTCATCTCTTCTATGAAATTTTTTTTTCAAATGGTTTTTGAGCGTTGTGTTTGCATACGGAGAATATTTTGAGTAGTATTATTATTTATTATTATTTTATTTTATTAATATTTATTATTTAGTCGTATTTTAGTACGAAATTAATGCTTAAAGTCTTTTTCGCTTATTATCGCTGTGTATCCATGTATGTACTTGTCCTTTTAATCAGATTTGTTTTTTTTGCATGAAAATATTACAATAAGTGGTAAATAACTAGAAAAAAATAATAATTGAAAAGTACAAATTTACAAAAATTAAAACCAAGAAAAAAAAACCCCAAAAGCTGTATAAATGCAAATGATTGCTCTTTTAGAGCTTGTGTTTTTCTGTTTTATTACTGTTGTGTTTGTTGCGCTGATTGTATTGTTTGCTTATGTTTGTTTTATTGTCACTAACCAAACAGAACAGAGAGAAGAATTCTTAAACTACGTATATCGATTTTATTTTGAAGCAAAAATATTGTAATCACCTTCGTATTTTAATGACCGATGTTTTTTTTTTCGAGATTTTGTGGATTTTAATTAGTTCATATGTGTATTTAACATGGAACATTTTTTATAGGTCATATGCACGCATTTATATTCCGAAAATAATAATTAGATGGAAAAATGCATGTAAAAAAAATAGGAATCCTATTGTTTATCAATACAGCAGCACAACAATTCTATGTAGTTTGAGACATTTATGGGGAAATAATTGATCGAAGATTTATTGCTTAAAGTGGTGGGAGCGGGCGAACCAAAATCCCCTTTCAAACAATAAATCAACACAGAAACAACAAGTTCTTTGCATTTTAATGCTGTAAATCCGCAGTGAAAAGGATGGATGTCCACGATGTTTTTCTAAAAGAATTCAAAAGTATAATTGGTTCTAAATACTTAGTGTTCAATAAAACGGCACAATGTACGTTAAAGGCATCACCTCACGAATCTGGGGTGGTGTGGATTTTAGGTGGGTTATGCCTATTAGGGGTTTTAAGTAGGAGTCGTGTATTATGGAGAGGAAAGTGATTCCGTCTATTTCTTCCTAATTTCCGTGAAAAAAACGGCCGGAAGATACGATTTTGAGCGTTTCGGCGCGCTATTTCTTACAACGAGTCCGATTGGAGCGCGCCAGCCTTGTGCACGCGCCGCATCTTTCCGGATACAAGAGTTTAATTTAGGTATTTAGGTAGTCAGGAAGTACAAGTCGAAATTTATCAGCCGTATCATCACAGACGATTTGTTTAATACCAGTTTGCACACACGCATTGTTGCATGTCTTTTCGTGTCCCTATGGAAACTCATCAAAAATTCACTTCGTTCCCGATTTCCACATAGATGAGGATATTATTTTCAAATATTTTCATTTGTTTTTAGAACATTTTTTTAAAGATATTTTCATACCTTTAGATAAGCACCGATCTGATCAGCTACTTCTTGTGACCTACCACGATTAGTCAGCTTTCAAATCACTGAAAGAACTACTTGGTGGTTGAGATTTTGTGGATTTTTTTGTCGTTTGTTGTTTGTTGTTGTTTTGTTGTTTTTTTTGTTGTTGTTGGTTCAATTTTTGTGGATTTCATGTATGTGTTTAGTATAGAAAAATATATAAGTCATATGTACGTATTTATATAGTAAAAATAATAATTAGAGGAAACAAATACATGTAAAAAAGAATCCTATTGATTGTTAATGGAGCAGCACAATTCTACTTTCGGGGAAATATGTAAGTGGCCGTAGATGGAAATTTTTTTTAAAAAAAATTTTCAAAAGAATGATTTACATACACATACCTTTCGTATTTTGCTCTCAACCAAAACATCCCTTCATATTTTCGTCCTTCTTTACTAGTTCTTTTTTCTCTTTCCTCAAATGCTGTTGTGCTGTTGGTTTTTCTCCCTTTCTCAGTAGGTTCTCCAGCGATAGGCACTCCAGAAAAATTCTAAGAATAGCTAAGAATTTTCTAAAATTGTTGTTGGAACTTCTATTGTTTTTTTTTGTTTGTTAGTTTGTTATTATTTTTTTGTTACTATCTCTTTTTCAGTTCATATCAGTTCACATAAATTGTTCTCACGCGTCTCTGTACAAGCCACCAATAAAAACTTGTGATCTACGGTGGATAATTCCTAAATTTTTGCGTACCGTATCCGTTACGGGGAAAAAAACAGCGTTGACGTCAGTTATCAGCAACGCGTTAAGGACAGTAAATGTAGCAGAACAATCGTATTAGATCGCATCACGACCATCACGACTGGACCTGAGCTCAATAACCTGGGAATTTGGAACTTAGAACCTCCGGAATAGAACCCTTGAAATTATTTCTTATTTAAAAACGAACTGAAACGAAACTGAAACTGAACTAAACTTTAAAAAATGTTCAGCGAGGCCAACCTAGAGAACCTAATGCGTTTAGTAGCCCCACACTTTTTTTTTGCCTTTCATTCACGCTGTTTAAATTGTTTCCAAATTTTTTTATTAGTTTCATGAATTTTTGTAAAAAAAAGGCTAATTTTCAATGATGGAGACGAAGCATACAACGACACATTGTAACATGTGGTATTGTTCAATGAGTAAATAAATAAATAAATAAATAAATAGATAAAATTCTTTGTTAGTTTGTTATTGCTTTCTTGTTACTGTTTTTTTTTCTTGAACAATTCGTATTAATTGTTCTCACGCGTCGAATTCATTACTCTGTGTTCACCCTCGAACTAAAAATCTGTCCTCTACGCTGGATCGTTCCTAATTTTTTTGTACTATATCCATTACCGGAAGAGGATAAGAAATAAACAAATAAATAAACGTTCAAAAAGTGAAATAATTTAACTTTAACAAAGGTTCGTTTTTCTTGAATCATTAAGTATTGGCAAATTTAATGCTTTTCAACATAATGACGTCAACACTTCGATAAAACATGAAAAAAATATGAATAAAATAAAGTCAAATAAACAAACATAGACATACAATAAATAAAAATAAATAAATAAATATCCCTGTCTTCTTACGTATTTTCCTCCTAATATAAATGGTTTATTTATGCCGGCTCAACTATGCCAGCAGGTCAGTATGACCTCAATGAGGACCGAATGAAATAGGAGTTGTGCCGAAAAAAATTACTGATATATGAGGATTCATGAGTCGAAAAGAAAATCCGATAAAAAGAAAGAAACGAGAAAAAGAGAGTGAGGAGGGAAGAGGAGTGGGAGGGGGGAGTGGGCGATTCTCACGATTGAATGCGCTAATTTCCTATTCTGGTCATATACGTCACCTCTATACGGCTAGTTTTATTGATCAGCGCTGAAGAAAATGTGCATGCTTCCAATTTTCTGGACTCTAAAAATAAATCGGAGCGAGGAGCGAGTGAGACGAGAAGAGACGACAGAGAAACGGGAAAAAAAAGAAACGAGACGTCAGCAACAATTTTTGCGAACCTCTTTTGTGACAAGCGAGATAAATAATGTGACGCAATTTTTGCGTCGATTTTCCACTTTCAGTAAAATAAGCTTTGCGTTGGAGAAAGAAAAATTTCGAAAACTCCTAGCTTTAAAAATCCCTGAAATCCCTGAAAATGAGAAAAAAAAATCAAAATTAAATTTTTTTTTTACAAATGACGACGAGGTAGATACAAGAGTGCATGTGTTGCAGCGAAAGATAAGAAGCGAGCGAATGAAAAATGGGCGGCGTTTAGAGTACAACACAATCGCATCGATTTTAACATATGCAATGTGAACGGAGCAGTGTCTGTGTGTGTGTATGGAAAAACACACAAATCACAGTACGCGCTGGACGAGAAGACGAGCCGCAAAAAGTGCAACGGAATGCGATGAATAAGCGCCGATCAAAGAGCGTTCATTGATGTTTTGAATAGAAAAACGCACCGATCAAATAGATCACAAACACAAGGCTAAAATCCTCTACAGGGGAAAAAATTGAGAATAAGTAAGCTGTTAGCTACGCTGGATCATATTAGGATCATATTAGGATCACGTGAGGTAGGAAGGAGTTAATCGCGCAAACTTCCCGAAAGCGTCGTGGAGAGGATCAAGCCAGTAAAGTCATATCGAATGAAGAATTTACCGAACTGGAAAAACGCGCTCCTCCGCGGATAAGTGGGCGTGGTTTGGAAATTTTGTTGCCGAATAAGAGATTGTCAGCGGATATACGTGTCCGACTCCGCTAGAGCTGGATACGTTTATCCGAAAAATGAATAGATACCGAGAGCGAGTGTTTTGTCTAGGACTGGATAAACGCGTTCCTGCTCGGACAAATGGGCGTGGCTTAGAAATTTTGTTACTCAATAAAAGTTCGTCAGCGGATATACACACATCCGACCGTATCTGAAGTGGATATAGTTGTCAGAGGAGTGAACAGATACCGAGGACGAATAATTTATCGAACTGGATAAATACGGAGCTGCACGGATAAATGGGCGTGGCTTGGAAATTTTGTGATTCAATAAAGAGATCGTCAGCGGGCATACATGACCAACTCGGCCAAAAATGGATATATTTATCCGAGAAGTGAGTGGTTCCCGATACAAATTAAGTGCACGGTTAATACATTGTTATTTCATTGATACTATATTAAATCAAATTAAATTAAAATTAAAACTAAAAATAATTAAATTAATTAAATTAAATTAAATTATAATTAATGAAGTCATTGTATAGGCCAATACGCGTTCTATAACCTAAACGATTACGAATTCCAGTAAAACGCGTTGGCGCATCCCAAGTGGATTGATACGCCAGTGACTTTATTCTTTATCCTTTTTATTATATTAAATTAATGTAATATACTTCGGTTAAGAAGTTTTTTATTCATCCCCTTGATACATCTTAATTTAGCCAGCACATACGTGTAGATCCTTAGATCTACAAGCGAAGCCCTGAGTGAATATAGAAATTCCGTCCTGATGGAAAATTCAAATGTAATCAAGTAAAGAAAACACTTGAGAAAAGTAAGGAACGTTGCCAAATCGGGATCGCATGGGTAACTCACATCCCTCTCAAGCACATATATAAGTTGTGCTCATCGGAAAAAAGGCCGCAATTAAGGAGGAGGAGCACAAATCAGAAGAAGAACTTAATAAATTATCCACGCTTCAGTTCTTTGGTTAAAAATCCTAGCCAAGTTCTCATTCAAACGGCATAATCCAAACTTTCTGTACTTTAAAGGCATCACCCCACGAATCTGAGGTGGTGCAGATTTCAGGTGGAGTATTCGTATACAGGATGGGAGACTATGGAGAGGGAGGTGATTCCGTCCATTTCTTGCTAATTGCCGTAAAAAACGGCCCGGAAGATACGGCTTCATTCGTTTTGGCGCCCCACTTTGTACAAGAGGTTCGATTGGAGCGCGCCAGTCTTGTGCGGCGCCGCATCTTCGGGTCGGTTTTTTCCGGCAATTAGGAAGAAATGGTCGGAATCACCTCTCTCTCCGTAGTCTCCCATCTCGTATACGAATACTCCACCTGAAATCTGCACCTCCTCAGATTCGTGGGGTGATGCCTTTAAAGATGGGACTAGAATGAGAACAGCTATGTAGTAAAAAACAGAGGTAAAAAAAGTTCTCCTCTATGAAAGCTATGATGTACCTCGGGAATAATGCGACTACCGTAATTTGATCCACAACATATCCTTCAAAAAGCTAAAAAAACTCAAATAAAATGAAGAAAACCATGCGCTACATCGCAAAAAGGAATTCCTTTTTTTCAAATACGCGAGATACACTCCACGCTATTTCAGTGTATTCATAATTACATTTCTTATTCATTAATTATTTTATTTTATTCATTTATTTTATTTATTTTATTTTATTCATTATTTTCAGTGTATATCATTATTACAAAAGAAAACAAGTGACAGGTGCTGTAGTGCACTACTTTACAACAATTATTAGAATTTCTATATCAATTACTATTATTAATAATTTCTTCAATGTTTAATATTTTTAATATTTTAAGATATTTTCTAAATTTTTTCTATTTGAATTTTTGACGTACACTTTATGTACTATGCTTAAATCTCAGTAGACATAGTAAGAATAACGTCATATGATTCAAAGACCATCTCATCTGAAACTCTTCACCCAATTTCAACGAAGTAACAGTGAACAGTTTTTTTTCGAAAGTCATAGGCCTAAACCTATTGACCCCTTCAAAAGTTAATTAATCGATAAATAAATAATTAATTGATAAATAATTGATAAATAAGATGAATAATTGCGATAAAAAGAAATATAAAAGTATGTAGAAAGATAGGGAAGGTTGAAAGAGAGAATAAAATCGATAAAATTGAAAAAAAATATAATAGGGAATTAAATTGCCTAATTGGTAAAGTAATGATCTACGGTCGTCCTATCGATTATCGATAACTTGGGAGACTTCTAATCAATGCAACACAGCACAGCACAAAGGTTCAACGAGAACACTACAGAAAAGAGGGAAAAAATAGGAAAAAGAGAAGTAGAAATTCTTTGAAAATGTAAAGACATAACAACGAAGTTAATTGGTTAATCGATAAATTAATCCTCTACGATCTTCTATCGATTTATTGATAGTCTGAGAGATTTCTAATCAATGCAACACAGCACAGCACAGCACAAAGGTTCAACGAGAGCACGTGGCACGATACATCTGATATGTGGTGCAAAAGCCCGTGAACTTGAATGTGTATTCATTTGACCGTATGTCTGGCGAATGGAACTAGTTCCGGTGGCGAGAATAGCTGCACTCGCCACGCAGCACTCACGTTCGTTGCAAAAAAACACTGAAGTGGGGAGCTGAGCGCTTTCGCGTATTGGGATTCGAGTAAGCATCCGTTGATGACATCGATATGTTTGAATCAGCTTCGGCACCCCATTTCCCCCGCGATGAGAAACTTAACAGGAAAAAAAGAAAAGAAAAGAAAGAAAGAAAAACATAACATGACCGAGATGTTTACTCTGCCGCGTTTTGTTTTTGCAATATCTAGATTAGTTTCGGAAAAAAAATACACAGGAGAAGTGAAATGCCCACTTTGTGATCGGATATAGAAGTATCTAGATGCTGTATTGATTTTTTCAACTGTACACAGTATTTGTTAGGATTATTTTACTAAAAAAAATTCCATTTAAACTTCATAGGAAAGAAAAGAAAAAAGAAAAGAAGAAGAGGGAAAACGTTAGACGTTTTGTGAAATCGATCGATTTGATTTTTAGTTCTTCGAGGTTCTTAATTGATTTTATTTTATTGTTATTACTGTTATTATTTATTTTTTTTTAAATTTTTTCTATTTCTTTTTAACGTTACGGGGAATCGCCTTCTTCACAGCCTGAAATGAGCATCTAGGTGGGCTGGCAAAATCAAATAAATTTTCAGAATTTTGTGGAAAGCTCACCACAGCAATGAGGTCATAAGAACCTGGAAAAAGGAGGTTGAGGTTACGAGTGCCCTGTCCTTCGAGGCCAAGAACGTAGTGCAGAGAATACGGGAAGAGAGTTTTCGGATAACTGGGAAAAGTTCAAAAATCAATAGAAAGGACGAGTCCACTTCGATCACAACACGATCAAGCCCCTCCTGTGGAGGTTTTGATCTACGGGACGGGCCACTGGGTCCCTTATAAAACCGTCGGATGTGGCGAGAGATCATCCGCGATGTTTACACCAGTTTTAGCCGGAATGAAATAATCACTCTCTCATACATTGATTTTCAAAATTATGCTGAGGAAAAAAATAATATCGAAAAAAGGTAAAAAGGTAGAAGACAGGTATGCTCCTCTCAACAGGAACAAAACCATGATAGCCAACGAATGTTTGCAATTAGCGGTCTTAAAGCGAAAAACGAGGAAATCGATCAACAGCGGAAGCGCCACAATGAAAGAAGAAATAATGCGGCAGGAGAATGGTAACAATTGGAGGGATCGGATGGAGTGGCTGAGAAATCAACGTATTGAGGTGATCAAGTCAAGTCCAAGTACTGTAGCTTACTGTACATATCGTACGCGAAGCGCTAACGAACCACCAGGCATCATGTGACGCATAGCTAGAATTATTAGACTATTATTAATTATTAGATTTGGTATTTTTAAAATATTAATAATTATTAAAAAAATATTAATTATTAATATTAATAAAAATATATAACTACTTTAACTTTATTTTTAAAATAATACAGCTGAACAAATTAAATTAAATCAAATTGTATTTAAAAACAAAAAAAATATTTTTAATTAATTTATTTTTATTTTTTTTAGTTCTACACGAGCGACAGAGACGAAGAGTAAGTTGCTAACATCGTTCGAATTCATCGAACATGAATCGTTGTTCATTAGGTGTACTTTTTGAATTAATTATTTTTAAAATGTTTTAAATTAAGTTTTTAATTTGCTACAAAAAATTATCGAAATTATTTTCGAGAAGAAAAATTATCCGTGTCTAAGGAAGTTTTAAGCGAATTCCTTGAGCAAACCAGTAATCAGAGGTTTCTTTGCTTGTATTTAGTAATGTATTTATGTACTGCCTTATTTTTTTATTTCTATATTGTTTATGTTTATTTTACAGTGCAGTGAATTTTTTTAAATGATGCATGCTTGTGTTATTTGTTCCTTGTACGCTCCATTCATACACAAATGGATAATTATGAATAAAATAATTAAGATAATTATGAATGAATGAATGAATGAATGAATACATAAATAAATAAATAAGTAGCTCGTCCGACTTAGAATTTGGCTAAAAAGTCAGGAAAACAGTAGAATGGGGTATTAGAACGACTAGAAAGCACAACAAAAAAATTCTAGGATAACCGATTTCGGCGCGAATCGTGCATGTTTGTCTTTTTTTTCGAATGAAAACAACTGCTGTAAACCTGTTGTAGTTAACCATGGAGTCAGTTTCTGGTTTCTGGAAATCAATAATGGACCGGAAATACAAAAGTAAGACAGTTTCTTTGCTGCGAATGATCCGATTAGAGGAGAAGTCGAAAAAAAGGTTCAAAAGGTGCAGTGAACCGAGAGAGAGAAGTGGGATGAGAAAGAAAGAGGGGAAGAAAGAAAGAAAACAGAAAGAGAAAAACAAGAAAAAAGAAGAAAGGATAGGAGAAAAGAAAAACGGAAAGAAAGATGGAAGGAAAGAAGGAGAGGAATAAGGGTTATTATTAAAAGGATTATTTGACATTTTTTTTTAGTTGCACAGCGTAAGACGACAGTCTAATGCAATGTTTATTTCATTTTCAAATCCAGTTTAATTAATTCATTAATTATTTTAATTCTAATTTAAGAAGAAAAAACTAATTTAATCCACTTTTTTAAGTGGACTAAGTACTTTTTTTGCGAACGTATCTCCAACCGATTCACCGTTTCCACTTCTTTTCATAGTTGTTCTCCCAACGCATGGCGATGCGTTCGCGGAGAGCAACCACGAAAAAGTGGCAAAAACGCAACGGCGGAAGATGAACATTCATCTGTCACTCGGTTCGCCGCCTCCAGAAGCTTCCGGAAGTGCAAATTGAAGCTAAAAGCTGGATGAAAAGGGACTGAGGGAAAAGGACGGGAAGAGGACGAGAGAAAGAATTAGAAAAATTGAAAAAAGCTGAACAGCAGAATAAATAAAAGCTACCTTCACGGTTTTTATTTACTCAGTTCCACTTTATTTACTTGTCGATGATTCTCATTTGTGAACTGTTGTCACTAGATAAAGAAATAAATAAACAAAAGAATAAATAATCGATTTAGTGAAAAAAGAAAAAGAAATGCCGGAGTCCCCATAAAATGTCAGGAAAACGCAAAGAGGCGAAAATAATCATCTATGGAAGCTTGTCCACGAAAAGCCACAAATGAATCAATAAGAACCAAGCCGTACCAAGCGGCACGACTTCAATGGAAAAAAAAATGATAAAATGTTCAGCTAAACATGGATGAGGCGGGATTTTCAATGGAGATGTGATTTAGGATGAGATTCTGTGTTTTCGAATATATCGGTCATCTAGAAATGGAGAACCGGTCACGGTCCGACGATAGGTTGCTCTGTAGATAGTGGACAGTTAGATATACGCTATAGTAGGCACTTTTGTATGATTCTACAAGACACTGCTTCATTTAAACTCAATATATTTGTTTCCAATTTTATTTATTTTATTTTTGAATTTTTAAAGTTTATTCTTAAATTTCGATTTAAATGCAAAATGTCACAAAATTAATGTCACATTATAAATAAGTGTAAGGGCATAGTTCACGATAATGAGCATGATCACGCTTAGTTTCTTTTAGCAATCCGGAAGAAGGCGGGAGAACTAGCGATCTCGTGATGATCCCATCCATGGGAAGGGGGGGGGGGATAGGGAGGACCCAGACCCTCCTCAGGTCAGGGGGTCTAGTGCATGAGGTGCAGCGCAAGTAACGGTCCAAAAGTGAAGGAGGTCAGAGCACTGGCTCCGGCTATCGCATGTATGATCCATGAATGTAATTCCGTCTCCCCTACGATGCTATTTATAACGCAATAGAACAAGGGCAACATCGTCGTCGTCTGCAACGTTCACAATTCAATCAATACTACTCAAATAAATCCCGTCCATACAATCGTGGACGCATTGCGGTCTGCCCGTGTTCTATCGCGTAGCAAGTTGCATCGTTGGTCAAATGGGACAAGGTCAAGGACGTGTTTCGCACTCGCCTTTCCGGATTATTAGGATTAATCGAGCGTGATCACGTTCATATTCATGAGTCACATTGCTACTTCCACCTCTAATCAATAAAAAATAACAAATAATAACAATAAAAAGGTCTACGAGATACGGTAGCTGCACTTTATCCCATCGGGTTACAGTTACAATGTTGTCTCCGTTCGTTGTTTTTTCTCTCTCCCTTCATTTCCTCATTTATTTCATTTAACGCATTATTCATTTCAAAAAAAGGAGTTCATTTTATAGTTCTACACAGATGGTGGAGACGCAGAGTAAGCGAGGAATGAGTCACGTGAATCGCTCGTGATGACGTCCTACTAAACGGAAATTTATCCCAATTAACGCCGAAAAGGAACGAACGAACGAACGAAATAAAAACCGTAACATGTAAGAACGTTTGTTCTGCTTTTCTACACTTTCTTGTAATCGTAAGAAAAAGTAAAAACGCGACTGAGGTATTCGTTGCAGGACCATTCCACCTTATTGTGGATGTAAATAGGATTATCAATAAGACCGTGATTACGAATATTCCCACGGATTTTTTTTAGGATCACGAGTAGTTGTAGTAATTGTTAATCAATGGATTGCGGGATTAGAGGTATGATGTGAGAAACAATTGGCACATTAGCAGAAAAAAAAGGTTGATTGTTGACGGGATGATAACAAAGAATTCCCACATAATTCACATTTTCGGTGAAAAATAATGAAAAAGCGATAGTTAGAACGTAATACATACGTAAAGGAAATTGTTTATGAAATAATAGACGTCAGTTGAGGAAAAAACAAGGATAAAGAACGATTTGAAGAACCATCTCAAATAAGGTTACATTCATAAATGTTTGTTATATATGTTATATTCATAAATATTCATAATTCCCAAATATCTATTGCACATTCCTTAGGGCTGTGATTTGTCAACGATGAGTAAGTAGGCGCCAGGGTCGAATCGAAGCGAGCTGCTGATCAGTAGATCACCTGTGCAAATCAATAATAAAGACGGCGTATATTCTGGAAGGTTCTGCTCATTATGTAGGTTGCAGTAGTTGAATTATGTATTTCGTATTTCCGTACGACGAAGAAGTTGTCCGTATTCTATCGCGTAATAAGTTGCATCATTAGGGGAAAGGGATCATAGAAGGTTGTTTCACTCGCCTTATCTGGATTATTAAAAGTAGCACGAAATAGTATGGAAACTCCAGGGAACCCGTAGAGTTCGGGTTGTAGATTACGGAACCCAACGTGGTTCCCCTCTACCTCACCTGATCGGGCTAGAAAATGGCGTGGGAAACGAATTTTGTCCCTACGAGGAGCATGAAAACGCTCCACCCTTTGAAACTCATTGGTAGTCGACTGTCTCCGGCAAATCTCGTGTCTTCGAACAAACAGTCGACAATCAATGAGGTCCCCTCACCATCTTATTCAAGTAAAACCAATGAATACCAATATAGCAGAGATCAGAGTGTGTACAAGGGAGCGCGTGCTAACGTACTTCGTAGGAACACACGCTGTTCCCACGCCGTTTTTCAGGAGGATAGGGTGAAGTTGAGCGCAACCACGCTGGGTTCCGTGATCTACAATTCGAACTAAATAGGTTCTCTGGGTTCCCATACTGCATCAACTTCGTGGTGCGGTGTCTTTACACGGAATTCGGCGTCACCACTCTTATAATCGTGAGGCAGACCCTATCTCTACCTTATCTATTCATGTGGAGAAAACAACATCATCAATTTTGTGATACGCTGCCTTTAAAGGCATCACCCCACGAATCTGAGATGGTACGGATTTCAGGTGGAGTATTCGCATACGGGATCGTAGATTATGGAGAGAAAGGTGATTCCGTCTATTTCTTCCTAATTGCTGTAAAAAACGGCCCGCTAGTAGCGCGCTACTTTCTACGAGTTCGATTGGAACCAGTCCTGTGCGGCGCCGCATCTTCCGGGTTGTTTTTTATAGCAATTAATTAAGAAGAAATGGACGGAATCACCCCCCTCTCCATGATTTACTATCCCCTATACGAATACCCCACCTAAAATCCGTACCACCTCAGATTCGTGGGATGAAATCAGTAATCATGTAACCATTAAAAATTTAGAAGGTCAGAAAAATTAGTCACGTGAAAACGTTGTGAATTGCAGGGACAAATCATCTCACAAAACCAATTTCTCTCTATAAATCATAACGTTTTCAGGTGGAGTATTCGCATACGGGATCGTAGATTATGGAGAGAAATTGGTGGTTAATTTTTCTTTACGTCTAAATCTTTGCAAGTTACAAATAATACAATGGTTTTGACTATGAGCTATCGGAGAAAAAAAAACTGAGTTGCACAACTCCTTTATTTATTGTGTTACATAGTTCAATTTGCACAGAGTGACTGAAGAAAAAAGATGCGAGCGTTGTTTGACGTTTGATAGCAGCCACGACAAAGTACCGGAACGACGTCTCGTCTAAGATTATGGGCTCAGCACCGAAGCAAAGAAAAAAAAAACGGAGTAATAGAATTTTCCAGTAGAATAGGGCGCATGAACATGAAGTGCAAGGAACTTTGGCTCTTATTCGACGTCCTGGGTATTCGTTCGTTCCTGGGTATTTAACAAAGGATGTTGGCGTTCTTTCTGCTTTGACTTACGCTTCAGAAACTTAAGCGTTTCGTAAGCAGGAGGAGAATGCGATTGGAGTCAAAGAACTTTCAAATAAAAAGGATGATGTTGGGAGTATTCTGCTTTACGCAAGTGAAAGAAGAGATTTGAAGTTCAGTCGTAGGTTACCGATCTAAGATCAGAGACGCTGCCGCATATGCTGAGGAGAGTAAAATTAGGTGGACCCTGAGAAGTGATACGTTTCATCGACAATCGCTGGATCAGAGCCGTGAGCGACTGGATACCATCCTGTGTCAAACGCAGTACAACAAGATCGCCGATGGTTAGACTTCTTCACAAAGTCCTCCAAAGAAAAATTTGATGCTCTTCGAGTCGCCTACGAGAAGAGAAGCCTTTGGGGAATCCTTTCGCGCTGTCGAAACAAATGGAGCATGGTTACTAACGCCCGCTTGAACAAATAGACGGACAGCGAGAGCACAGGTTACATAGGTGAGTGGCTTCTCGAACCGAAGTCCGGATCATAGATACGACAGCCGAAGTCGGTGCTTCGACCCCCTACACTTTTGGACTGATGACGAAGGGATCCCCTTCACTTTCGGGCGATTTTGCAAAGGGACTCTCTTTACTTTTGGACGGTTGGCGAAGAGATTCTTATCAGTTGAGCTGCACCCCACGAGTTAGATCCTCTTCACCGGAGAAGGATCCGGCTCATCCCTATTGTACCTATGGTAGAGATCCTAGCCGATTCCACGAGTTGTCTTTGGCCCTACTTTGAAGAAAAGTTAAAGGCATCACTCCACGAGTCTGAGGTGGTGCAGATTTCAGGTAGAGTACTCGGATAGGGGATCGTAGATCATGGAGAGGGGGTGATTCCATCCATTTTTTCCTAATTGCCGTAAAAAAACGGCCCATAAGATGCGGTGAGTGCATAAGGCTGGCGCGCTCCAGTCGAACTTCTTGTAGAAAATAGTGCGCCAGAACGCCCGCAGCCTTATCTTCAGGCCTGTTTTTTACGGCAATTAGGAAGAAATGGACGGATTCACCCTCCCCTTCATAATCTACTATCCCGTATACGAATACTCCACCTAAAATCCAAATCACCTCAGATTCGTGGAGAAAGAATTATCTCCAGTTTGAATTGTAAACTTAGTTTTGACGCACCGTTAATTCTGCGATCTCTTATTTGGAGGCTTCGGTAAACGTCAATGATACCCACTTTTTGTATAATTTCTTCAAATGCTGCTTTTTATTTTCTCTTTCTTAAATGTTCTTTCCTCTTTCTTTCTTTCATTCATTCATTCATTCATTCATTCATTCATTCATTCATTCATTCATTCATTCATTCATTCATTCATTCATTCATTCATTCATTCATTCATTCATTCATTCATTCATTCATTCATTCATTCATTCATTCATTCATTCATTCATTCATTCATTCATTCATTCATTCATTCATTCATTCATTCATTCATTCATTCATTCATTCATTCATTCATTCATTCATTCATTCATTCATTCATTCATTCATTCATTCATTCATTCATTCATTCATTCATTCATTCATTCATTCATTCATTCATTCATTCATTCATTCATTCATTCATTCATTCATTCATTCATTCATTCATTCATTCATTCATTCATTCATTCATTCATTCATTCATTCATTCATTCATTCATTCATTCATTCATTCATTCATTCATTCATTCATTCATTCATTCATTCATTCATTCATTCATTCATTCATTCATTCATTCATTCATTCATTCATTCATTCATTCATTCATTCATTCATTCATTCATTCATTCATTCATTCATTCATTCATTCATTCATTCATTCATTCATTCATTCATTCATTCATTCATTCATTCATTCATTCATTCATTCATTCATTCATTCATTCATTCATTCATTCATTCATTCATTCATTCATTCATTCATTCATTCATTCATTCATTCATTCATTCATTCATTCATTCATTCATTCATTCATTCATTCATTCATTCATTCATTCATTCATTCATTCATTCATTCATTCATTCATTAATAATAATAATAATAATAATATATTAATATATTTAATAATTGGCCGAGAACAAATGCGTAAAAAAAAGTGTGTCATAAAATCTGTTATCGACACACGGTTCAACTCATTTGTTTAGTCGCTGTCACACTCAACGTTTTGCTCGAAAAAAAAATGACATTAATTGGGATGAGTCATGGGTCATTGTCACTTTCCCTTCCGGAAAAGAATTGCAACCACTGAAAAAAGGGAGGATTGCCATAAGATAGTCCATACCTGACTCATTATTTCTTTGGTAATTTACTTGTTTAAAAATATTCTTTTGTCCCACATGTTTCTTCCATACTTTTGTGATGTTTTTATTTTTTTTTTATTTATTTTTTATTTTTTGTTTTAAAAACATCCGGTTGTCAAACAAAGTTTCTTTCCTATTTTTTCTAATAATTATTTTTTTTTGCTCAACGATAAAGATATCCGAATCAGCATAAAAGTCAGCCAGTCAACAGCCCTCAACCATCCATATGATATTTGTTATTATTGATTATTATTATTGATTATTGATTCTTTTGGCCAAGGACTCAAGCTGCTTGTGGATCAAAGTGTTGACGAGCGTAGGAGGAAACTTCTAGGACAATCTAGTCCCTTTCCATTCACTCATATACCCATCCATGCATGTACCACTCACTTTTTCATTGCAGATCCTTTTAAAGGAATTCAGTCTACGAGATCGGCTATTTTTACTCCTCAAAAGCAACGATTTTATTCTTTGATTTAATCCCGAAGAAGAAAAATTTATTTTCAAATAATTATAAAAAATATTTATGTATTGTATCATATATTTGTTTACTCGTTTATCCGATCCATTCCATACTAATTTGTTCGTTTATTCATTTGTCTAAAAAAAAGGTCGTTGTAGCGAATGAATGACAAATAGATGTGGAAAATGGGAGGGACAGCCGGCTTTGTGGAACTGTGGACAATAAAGTGCAACTGAATTAATTAAATTTCAAGAGATTTGTTTTTTTTTCAAGAGATTTAATTTTTTTCAAGAGATTTCTTCCTCTCCTGCTTCCTTTTCATTTCCTCCCACTTCTTACACCTTTATGAGGAATTTTTATTGAATCCGTAGTAAGTGACACTTCTACAACTGGATTTAAATTTCCGTCCTTATTCGAGAATTTTGTAGAAGCTTTGTATTGGAGAGAAATATAAAAAATACCTAGCTCCACCTCCAACCATTTTTTTCTTCATACTCTTCTTCCTCTCCTTTTCCTCTCCTCCCTCTTCTTACATTTTTATGAAAAGTTTTTATTGAGTCCGTCAAAAGCTGATCATTTATCAGTGGATGATGTTATCCTTAGCTGGTGAAGTTTAAAGCAAATAGCAAAGTGAAAAAATATAAAAATAATATGTTATAAATATATTATAGCAATATATAATATATAATATAATATAACATAATAATAAAAGTGTGCACATATATCAATTTTGCAACAAAACAAAAATTAACACTGTTCCCAATTAGTTTATTTGTGTACTTAGGAGTATCGTTCATTGTTTATTTGATGACCTTCATATTTGTTTACTTATTTATTTATTCACATAGATAAGTTGTGAACCAAAAAAAAAGAAAACACATTTGTCTGCGCCTAACATTTAAAAAAAACGGCAAACTTAATAAATCTCCTCCCTACTCTTCCCTAACGTTCCTGTAATGTTCATTCCAAGAACAAAAAAAGAACCCTAACCTGTTCTGATTTGCAACGTTTGACTTCTTTCAATTCTCATGGATCTATTTATTTTTGTACGGTGAATAAAAGGAAAAACTAACTGGTAAAAGATTGATTACCTAACCGCGCCTGATTTCAACTTGTCTTATGCAAAATGGAAAATGATGATGATTTTGACTTTGTTGAAATTTTGTTGAAATGATTTTTGTTTTTTTTTCTCAAGATAGGTTTGACAGAACAATCCTAGTACTTACTCTCAGTACACTCTTAATCGAAAACAAAAAAAGAGCAGGAACTTCCACTCGATAAACCAAGGAATTAGAGAATTTCTATCGAATTTTTGGTGGACAAAGAAATTGGCGATGTGCCAATCCACTGCTAACTTGACCACATTAGCAATGACATAACAATCTCGTACGTTCACAAAACCGTAGAAAATAGGAAGAAATGAGACCGAGAGGACAAAGAGAGAAAGAGGAAATGAGAAGAAGAAATGCGGAAGAGAACATGTATGAGACAGAGGTGGAGAGAGAGAAAGAGCGGATAAAGTTAGTGAAGAGGAAAAAAAGTGAGCGAAAGTGAAAGTGCGACGAATGATTCACCTTCTAGAAGAGAAAAACGTGTGGCAAACGTGTGTGTGTGTGTGAGTTCTTAGTTGCAAAACAATTTCCGAGCAATGATTCCAGAGAAAATTAGAAAAATGCGGAAAATTGCTAATTATTTCCCTAAGTAAACAATAAGTAAACAAATCAGTCAAGGTGATCAAGGTGATTTCCCTAAGTAAACAAATACACTAGGTAGAATTATTGCTATTTTTAGTGCAAAATTAAAACATATATGTTATCCACTACCATTACTATGTCATTTCTATTTTTTTCATTCAAATGATTTCATTCAGATGAAATTTAACGGTACCCGAAAGTTTTTTTCCTAGCATTCGATGGAAGAGAGGTGACAAAAAAAAGAAAAGAAAAGAAAGCAAGAAGTATTTTGAGGAAATATATCAACTATTCAACGGACGAATAGTTTTATGCTGGAAAGGGATATCGCGACGAATATCTGTGCACTATTGGGTCATCTCAATCCTATACCTTGTTTATTCTCCAGAATTAAAGTATAAGAATTTTTTTTTGTATCTAAAATATACTCTTTTTCAATTTTTACAATCCTATTCCATTATTTTCACAGGGTTTCAATGCAATTCTTTTAAAATTCAGTTTTTTTTTGGAGAAAAATTCTTATAATTCTCCCCTCCGTCTCCCTCCCAAGTGTAATCGATAAAATCTCATGAGACCGTGAAGGATATAAGAACTGTAAATAGGATGATCTTTAAACCCCTGGAATCCTTGGAATAAGCTCAAGGATATGAGAAAAAGAAGGAAACTAAGGGGAAATTTCTCTTGCCACACAAACATTTTTTTCTGGACAAGAAGTAGATGTGATCATGTTCAAAAAAAAAATTAAAAAATTGTACACATGGATTTATTGGATGGATCGGCGCGGATTTCAAATATCTTCTTGTCACAAGTGCAAGTACAACAATGTGATTCACTAGAGATAGATGTAAGATAAGCAAAGTAAAATGTGTTGTAAAATAAACAAATGAACCACGTAGGTCATCAAATGAACAATGAATAAAATTACTACGTAAACAAATACACTAGGTGGAATTATTGCTGTTTTTGGTGCAAAATTAAAACATATATGTGCTACGCTTCCATTATTATGCACACTTCCTCCTTGTTGCTACACTTTTATGTCATTTCTATTTTTTTTTATTTTTATTTCTTACTTTTTAAACTTTACCTCTTCCTTTTCCTCCTTATTGCTACACTTTTATGTCATTTCTATTTTTTTTCCTTATTTTTATTTGTTACATTTTACTGTTACTTTACCTGCTGAAGATAACATTAGCCACTGATGATAACAGTTAAAATTTTTTAAGTTAAGATTTTGATAGATTTATTAACTGTTGTAAAAATTTAGGAAAAAGAATGATGAAAAAGAAAGCCGAAAAGAAAAAAAAGAAAAGAATAGGAGGAGGAGAGAGGAATAACGTAAGGGAAAAAAAACCTGTCAACAAAATGGGCAGTAAATACCACAGTGCACCAAAACAGCGAAATTTCGATGGCGTCATTCACGTACGATCAGCGATCAGCACTTAACAGTCGGAATTTATTATAAAAACAGCTGTTATAACTGGAACTAAGCATAAATAATAAACAATATGAATAGTTGATAAATAAATGGATAATAAATAACGCAACGTAACTAGAAATCTTATAATTACAATATATTCCTGTTCTATTGAACTATGCAGCATAATCTCTATTAAAAAAAAAACTAAAATAAATAAACTAAATAAAATATTGAATAGCCTAAGATAAAATTTGAAAATTAACGTGGAGTGAAAAAAAATCACTAACAAAGGCTATCCAGCCAGAGCCATATAAATACCGAACTAAAAAATAGAAAATCCATTCCAAAAAGAAATATCCGGATTAATTTTGCCAGAACACGTGAGAATACTTATCATTGAAGGAAAGTACAACAGAAAAAAAACTCCAAATTCTATACCATCATGAAAAGTAGTTGCTTTTTTTTTTGTTTGGCGGATCTGAGGATTAAAAATTTGTGACTGAAGCTGGTAGCCGAATAGGACATAATGGTTTATTTTTAATTTAAAATTTAAATAAAATTATATGAGGAATTAGTAAATAACAGGAAAGAAATGCAGGTAAATAAGTAAGTAAACAGATTTCTGATGGCATTTTAAAAACAACTTTTTGCTTCGAAAACAACTGCGATGAAGAACGCAGCGAAGATAATGCTCTAGCCTTGAGGCTTAAGAATTCGCTACAGTAGTCAATCAGGAATAATCACAGCCTATTTGTTGCTATTTATTTATTTTTATGACCTACTAGAAAATTAATTTCTACTAGATGGCTGAACTAAATTAATTATTAAAGGCAACGTTCGCAAAAATTCTGAACTTTGGGACCTCTCCAATATTATACATATTGGAGAGGTCCCAAAGTTATGTATAGGGCCAGAGGGACAGTCCAAAACTATCAAAACGAAGATATTCCAAAGTCTAGGAATAGATTCCCTTCAAATCCAGAAATCGATCAAAACCATCAAACTGATCAAATTACCCGACGAAGCAACTCTTGACACCTGTTCCCACCTATTAGACGAAAGCATAAGGTGCATTAATAAAAAAAAACCAAACAGCTTTTCTTATCCATACGAGAGATCAAATTAATTCTACTCACTTTTACTTCAACAACAATAAGTGTGAAGAGTAAAGAAAAAGGAGTGTAAAAGACCAAGTGTGAAAAGTAGTCTCGTCAGCTGAAATGATCACTCTGAAGCTTCCGATCCAACAAATTTCTAGATTTCTATGGGATTTTTCACACCCAGTGCGCGATACAATTCAACTACGTGTCGCAACCCCTATAAACATACTACGGAAACAGAACGTAATGAGGAAAATTTCCTCAAACGATGGCTTCAAGGGCATAATCCCATTCGCTGCAATAACGTCTGGATAAGCGGAAGTTAGCATTTCGGGTCACGAATAAAAACAAAAACGTTTCGTTCCCTGCGAGAGAAACTCTAATGGAATTGGTGTAATTGCGGAACTTCGCAAGTTGATTGGAATCATGTGAGTAAAACGATAAACCCAGGAAGGAAGTATATCAAAATCGAAAATTTCTCCCGAACAAAAACAAGGAAAAAAGCAAGTGATTTAGCACAGAGAAATATCAAATCCAGCCAATCAATATATGGGTCTCGTGGGTCTCACACAGAATAGCAGAGTCTGTGGAACGAGATAGGACGTTTAGAAGAATTTAATGACATGGAACACATGACACAACCATAAAAATTGAACAAAATGAATCCATTCGAGGAGGGAAATTAACAAGGGACGGGGAAAAATCCGTAAAGAAAACGGTCCCATCCACGCTTCCTGACACATTGCTGCCGTCCGTGCGTCGTCGTTCGACTGAGGTTGGCAGCAGTTTATCGGCGGCGGTGACGACGACGACGAGAGAGCGGCAGAGAAACGAGACTCGAGACCGGTGAAGCGCAGAGATCGGGGAATTGTGAGAGACATCAGAGATCCACGGACGTTCACCGAGTTACGAGGTGTGGGACGCAGAGAGGGATGTGCAACAATGTTCAAACGAACAGCACAGCTGTGTGTGTGTGGTGACTTCCCCGAGGTCAACAAATCCACTTCGAATCCGGAAGATGGTGAAAACTTCTGGATTCTGTGAAAATTTCAGCTCGACGGTAGTTTTGGTTGGCGCCGATGGAAATGGGTTTTCTCGAGGTTCATCATGCGCCTGAACAGCTGGGTTTTTTCTCGCTTCTCGGCCATTTCAGGATAGATGATGGATCTCGGATTAATATGGTGACTTTCTCTATTCTACGGTAAGATTTTTTTAATGTTGTCTTTCATCTTTTATCTTCTTATTTCCTGTTTCCCTTTTTCTTTTTAATGTCTGAGAGGGACGTTCTAACTTTCGTTGTTTATTGTTTTCTTAGGGTTAAAAACCTTGGAAAAGTATTTTTAGATCATTAAAATCCTGGCAAAAGCTGTTTCCAGCAGCATTCGATGCAAGAAAAATTCGTCGTGGATGTCGATCGTTGTGATCTCTGTTGTTTACTGTTTCCCTAAAGTTAAAAACTTTGAAAAAGTACTTCTCAAGCGTAGTAGTACTTCTCGTAGCAAACGCAAGCCAGGAGCAGCTTCCACCAGCATCCGAAGTACGAAGCACTTGTCGTGGATGTCGACACTTAGTGCTGACCCATTTTAGTTATTCGCAGAGCATAAATAACCGAGTGCACGACGTTTTTATTGGTCCCACAACGGAACTTTCGCCTGGCTGGCCTTTTTCTAACTGTCAAGAACTCCAAAAACTACTTCGCACTGAGTCCGTTTCATGGGGATTTTTCCACGAAACAATCGAAATGTTCGGATGTTCCCTCGAGAAATAACTTTGAAGCAGCGTATTTGATGTTGAACGACCTCCAGCAAAGAAAGGTACTTGAATTCACTCGAAGTAAGCAGAAAGAACTAATAAGTAAGAAGGAATGATAATGTTTTTGTGTAATCTATTTGTAATTTATTATTTATTTATTTATTTGCTTATCATATTACTATTATTTATTTATTTATTATTTGCTTATTATATTACTATATTATTAAATTATTTGCTTATTTACTTTGTTGTTTTCTTTCCGTATTCATAAGCAAAGTCCGCCTAAAACGACTTGAAGCATGGTGCGGTTTTCAAGCGGTTGCGCTCGAATCGCCGAGATACGACCTTCGTTCACCTTTACGGTCCGGTTGGAGTTGGTCCCGCGCAAAGCGCAACCGCCTACGCAATTGCACCAAACGTCATGTCACGTCGTTTTGATCTGTATATGATTAATGTGATTAAAATAATAATGAATAAAATAATGAATAATTGTGATTATTGATCCATCATGCATGCACTAATTGTGCAGGAAATTTCGGAAATTTCAACAAAAACACTAAAGGTACGTTAGATTTTGATGTCGATGTTTTGTTGTTGTCATTTCGCCACAAGCCACTTGTTTAGTTTGTTTTGATGTTGATTTCGGATAAAATTTGATGTTTCGTTTGCCGTTGCACTTGGTCACTTCACACTTGGTTTTATCGTCTTCGTTTACATTTTTGGTTTTGATTTTGGGACACAGGTAAGTAGCGGTGTCGTACAACCCTCAAAGAGTTTCGCAATGATCCGTCCTTTACAATTTCAACAAATTTTTCCCCGAAAAGATCTTTTAACCTACTAACGACAGCTCGATTTTTTGCGTGACTAACATTAATCGGCTTTTATAGAGCAGAATCTGGACAAGAAAATAATAACAGCTAGCGACAAACCAGTTAAGTACACGAACCTTCGAAAAAATCAGCAAATCATGAAAAATAACCGTTGAAAAGTGTGCCGCATACCAATGAGTTGCATTATTTCACGCCACCAAAAAAAAACAACGGTGATTCACCATTCCATGCACCTTGTAAATCAAAGTTTCTTATTATAATTACATAAATCTTCATGAAATTCGTCTCATTTCTAGAGGAACAGTTGTAAAGTTTTTGTCGTTTAGTTCAAAGTCATCACCCCACAAATCTGGCTAGGTATGGATTTTCGTTGAAGTATACTTATATCGACTGGAAGATTATGAATACAGAGTGGGTTCCTCTCATCTTTCCTTGCATCAATGCAAACAGACGGCTTTGGAATGCGGTTCCTTACGACGTCCTCTATTGCAACGCCCCACCCTTGTGCTCCGCCCCCGCCTGCGATTCGTCCGAATGAAATGAATTGCCCATCGGGCGCGTCCGAATGGATTTTCGACGAATCGCAGACGGGGGCGGGGCGGAAGGGTGTCGCGTTGCAATAGAGGACGTCGTAAGAAACCGCATCCTAAAGCCGTCTGTTTGCATTGATGCAGGAGGAGATGAGCGGAACCACCCATATATTCATTTTCCACGACCCGATATATTTATACTGCAACGAAATTCCATATCACGCCAGATTCGTGAGGTGCTGCCTCAAGGTTCTATTTAATTTCTTCTTCTCAACACCTATTTTCCGTCATTAACATTTTCGTTTCTCACTAAACTTTCATTGAAGACAAAAAAAAAAAATGAAACGGAAGCGAATGGGTTGTTTCTGTTTTGTTTTATATTTTTCATAGTTTACTATTATATTGAGGATTTCAAAGTTATAAGACACATCAGTTCTTTCCCGCTACCACTTCCTTTATCGCCCACAACGATTTTCTTTGAATACCAATGAGATCAGAATGAAAAATAAGTTTTTTTCTCTAGTGGACTTATCGAAGCGGTTTTTATTTATTTATTTATTTATTCGCACACACAAATAGTACACCAAAAAGAAAAAAAAACATTTGTCTATGTCAGGATAGTTAAGAACTCACTGTCAGTGGGGCCTGACGCAGTCCTTTTCGTGGCGGAAACGCATCAACATGTCGTTCTCCAGAAAGTGAAGAGTCCTCTCATGACATCTATTCCCACAATCCAAAACGCTCAACATCAGTTTATTTATATTTATCGGTTTTCTTAGTAGTTGCATCCTTTTTCCAAATTTCCTTATCATAAAACTGATTGTTTCCGTTTCCACAACAATGTTAATAATATTATTGAGTTTCCAAAATTACGATAATTTGTACGATAATTTTCTCCTGTCACTATCTTTTTTTTACATCTAAAATCCTTTTTGTCAGGATACTAAGCATATCTGTACAGGTACAGTTCTATTCACCTGTAGCACTCACTTGTTTCTGATTTTCAACGGCTTCGAAGTGTTTAGCAACAGAAATCCACGTTTAATTACTTACTATATTTATTTCTATTGTTTTTATTTTACTATTTATTCTTCCAAACATTCTCCCGGACAAGTCATTATATAGGTAGGCCAAGACGTGTTCCAAAACCTCAACGATTATGAATTGCAGTAAATCGCGTAGGCGTATTCTAAGCGCATTGATTCGCTAGGGACTTTATCCATTTATCTTACTATTCCTGTTGTTGTTTATTTATTTATTTCTTATTTGTTCCTTTTTTTCGCTCATTTTTTTTAGAACTGAACAGAATTCATATCCTAACGCTAGGCAGCAGCAGCGGGTTCCCATTCATTGAACGTAATGTCGAGTGGTCCTGAGAATTTCCGTGTCATCCTGAGATATTTTTGCGTAAGTGCAGAGCACATGTGTATCACTTCGTTATATCCATGGGAAATAATATTTGAGTGAAAAATTGTTTGTAAAACATTTCTTATGATCACCTGACCTGAAGAAGCAAAGAAAGAAAAAGAAGGAAGAACAACCCCATTTGAAACAGCGACCGATTTGGAAAGTTACGGTAACCACGACGATTGTTTTGATAGGAAATTTTCAAAAAGACGAGAACAAAAATCTTGTATTAGTTTTTCTTTGTTTTCATCTGTGATACAGTTTTTTTTCCTTCCTTTTTTCTTCGTGTCTTTCTATTCAACCTCCGTACATATGTTTTGAGGTGCAAGATAGAGCTCGATAATTTCAAATTCAGAGGAAAAAACACTGCTAATTTATTCCACTCAGGAGTACCTACCGTATGGTAGGAGTTTGGGATTGGAACTCGTAGACTCTTGTGCCTTAATGCGATATTCGCAATTTAATCTGTGTCGCGCACTAGAAACATATGTGATCGAGATTTAATTTTATGTAACTTTATGTAATTTATGTAATTTATTATATTTTATGTAATTTAGCTGATCGTAGCATAGATTTTCCTGACGTTTTTAAGATTTTTTGATGGTGATGACTGTACCTAAGTAGAAACCACCAACTTTGGAAAAAAAAAATATAACTGAAGGTGGAGGAGTTCCTCCTAAGGAATATTTTTGAACAAAATAATCGTCATCGTTTACTTTTGGTATTTTTAACACAGGGGAAATTGATCTGTTGAAAATCAACTAACTATTCTACAGTAATATGTACATGTATAGGTACTGTATTATTCTAGTGTAGCAAATATTATGCTCATACTGTTAGACTTCGGCTATGAACGATAGCCGGTAAAGAAGGAAAAAAAGGTTACGTAGAACAATTTTTTTTTGTTTTCCATTGTTTTTCAAACCTTATCAGTTATTGTTACAACGCCTGGATCTAGTTTTCAGAGGATCATATTATAAAAAAATCCCATGTATTCATGTAAAAACGTTGATTCAAATTTTTTCGTTTTTTCAAATTTCAAATGAAATATCCTCTGAAGCTTGCGACATTTGCTGAATGATGTAATAACATGGAATTGTCCGCTTAGCCAGATCCATCTCCAGCTTTCCCGACGCAAGAACACCTATGTACTTTAAAGGCACGAAATTGACGTATTGTGGGGGAAAACATAGTGTTCAGAGTGTAGATTACGAATATGAGCGTGGGCCAGCTTAATGTTCCGGAATCGTCCTAAGAAATGCCGTGGGAAACGACGTTTGTTCCTACGAGGTGCGTGAGAACGCTCCGCCCTTTAGTACTCATTGATACGTCGTCTGCCCCTGGCACGTGACGCGTCTACCAGCGAGCAGTCGACGACTCCTCACCAGCTTACTCAAGTAAAACCGGTGAACGAGGTGCTGAGGGGACCGCATATTATACAAGGAGGTGAGTTCTAACGTACGTCGTAAGAAAAAATGCCGTTCCCACGCAGTTTTTCAGGACGATTCGGAAACGTTGAGCGGAGCCACACTGAAATCCGTTATCTACAATTCGAAGTGTATGGGTCCTCTGGGGTTTCCGTACCACCTCAATTTCGTGGCCCGTTGCCTTTAAACGGAATTCAGCGTGATCACCCTTATAATCGTGAGCTAAAACCCTACCACTATCTATTCATGTAGAGAACGCAACAAAATTGCAAGGAGACTTCATTGATCTTTGGCCGCTTGCTCGTGGACGCGGCGCGTTCTAACGTACCTCGTTGGAACAAACGTTGTTCCCACGTCGTTTTTCAGGATGATTAGAGGGAATTTAACATGGCCACGAACATTTTTCTAATCTACACTCCAAACTCAATGTTTTCCATCAAGTTTCCCCACTGGATCAAGTCTGTGACGTGCTGTCCTTAAAGGAATCTGGAGGAGGATGTTGGGAGTAGTGATCAGATGATAGGTTTTTGAAAAAAGATTGATAGCGAAACTCTTATTACCTATTGTTTATTTGCTTGTTTGATGGCGTCTTTGGCGCATTCATCAACACCGCTCGAGTGTACGAGTCAACAAAAAAGCACATGTGTTTGTTGTCTCAGCAGCGTCTTCGATGTGAATGGACGATTCGAATCAAAGAAAGGTCACCTCTTTCTCTGTAGTCGTTTATCGTATTTTCATGATTTTTTCCAATGAAATTGGAAATTTCTCATCCTTTGTTTTCACTGTTTTAGGGAGATGTGCCTTACCTGCATTGTGTGTCTTCACATTCCGGTCATCCAGATTCCAGAAACACAGAACTCGATGAAACGGCTCGCTTTTACCATAAACGTTATCTTCTGTTGAAAGCGAGGCGTACCTTTCGATTTCACTTTGAACTAACACAGGAACTGATGAATTTCGGAGGGTGCAACTAGCGGATCCAATGAGACGATAACAGATAAATGCAATTTTCAAATCGGCGAATAAGTATGTCGATGTTGCCACATTGTTCACCATTTTGTACGCATTAATAGTTCTATTATTATTATTATTATTATTATTATTATTATTATTATTATTATTATTATTATTATTATTATTATTTTGATATGATCTTAAGGTATTTATTATTCATTATATTAATATAAAATATACGCACGAGAGAAATAAGCGTGATCGCACTCATATCCGTGAACTACACCTTACCCCTGAAAATAATGTCAAATGAAATGTAGGTGCACCAAAACAAAAGGCAGTACGAAGTTGCCGGGGGACTATTACTTTGATGTATATGTACATAAATCTTACAAAACATTATTTTAGTTGTGGGATGATAGTGGTGATGAGTAGTACAAGATACGATAAAAGCAAACTACAGTGACATTGTAGTTAATAAAAATGAAAAAAGGTGAGAAATTCAATCAACGCGTAGTCGGAGAATAATTAATGTGTGGTAACGAATAGAACTTTCAACTTGTCTTAGTTACCGATTATTTTGATTCTGTGGTCAACCACGATTTATGTTCCATTGTTTCTAGCAGTGCTTTTTCGGTGTTCCAATCAATTTCGACCAGATTTTTTATAGACGGCTGCCATTTTACAGTTGACCATACAAGTGAAGAAATGAAGCAAAACGACATGGATATCACCAACGCAAGTAACGGGAAGGTACCGAGAACCATACTATCGCCTGATTTTGACATGATATTATCGCCTAACGCGATGTTCCGCATCTTCGTTGTCATCCTTGAACAAAGCTTTGCCGAACCTTCTCGATCTTCTGCGAGAGTTTGAACAGAATCAATGATTTTGTCGCTATTCCATATCCTACGAAACGTTACCTCTTGTCTGAACTGTCCACCCACGCCGAGTGCCCTCAGTTTTCACCACCTCAGTCCAGAACTTCCAATTTCGGTCAGGTGGCCTCTTCTAGCTTTAATCCGACAAACTCTTCAGAACTCGTCAAACAAGGCTATCTCCTTAATATATGACCAACGAAGCGAAAACGATTTTCTGTAGCCACATTTGCTCGCGATGCAAGATGTTATCTGCCATCTGTCACCCACCGGTACACCATATTGATTTCCGAGTAAAGATCTTCATTGTGGCATATTGTAGGTCAAACATAGCCAAGCAACCGTCTACGTATGTAGCTTCCTTTCCGTGCTCCAACCAAGCATCTCCATCACAGTGCTGCCCAAGTCTTCGATCTGTGCATCATGATGGGGCGAACTGCAGATAGGTAGACTCGCAGCTTGACTTCGTTGATGATGGGGGTCAACCACGTGAATTTTGTTAGTGAGTTAAATACAGAAGTGGCGTTAGCGCACTTCTGTTGAATACGTTTCTCACGGCTTTTGTTGTTCTTCAGCAGAAAGCCCGGGTAATAGAGCTTGTGGACAAGTTTGGTCGACACTCCGTCAACCCTGATTCCCGACTCGAAGAGAGATCCCGAAGACACCCACATCTGCTTGCTCTTATCAGGGCGCAGACGTAGTACATAGGCTGCAGCCTTCTTTGATACAAGTTTGACAACATGTTGAAGCTTCGTTCTGTTTTACGCGAGTATAGCAACATCGTCGGAGTACTCGAGGGGCACACTGATGGTGCTAAGGCGATGTCGCCACGACGCTGATCGACTGTTCCTCGCATGATGTCATCGATGGCGAGGTTTAACAGGATTGGTTCTGCCACTGCTCCCTATCCTACTCCGGTTACTTCAAGCAGTGTTTTACATCCAGCTGATTCCCGAACTACAGCAGTTGCTCGTTGATTCATGTCATCAAATAGGCAAAACAACTCTCCTCGCACTCCATCCGCACGAAGCGCGTTGCGAAGACGGAATCGTCATGGAGAGTCTGAAGCGGTTTTAAAGCCCAGAAGGGCTAATTGCTTTGGCTTCGAGTACCGCTACCAGATTTCGGTTACTCTCCTAACGATGAATACCTCGTCAGTCGTAGATGGGGCAGAACGAAAACCAGCTTGCTCGTCGCGCGTTGCTTCTTTGCGATGTTTTATAAGTCGGTCCAGGATAATACGCTCCAAAACCTTGTACGCGCAGCAAAGATATTCCTCGGTCTTTCCTTGGGTCCGTGACGACAACTTCTAGCGGAGAGAAATTATGATAGCGTGTCTCCGAATACCAGACGGAGGAAGTTATTTTAGCATTTTTGCACTAATTCCGTTGTATCCTCCAAATTTCCAATTTTTCACTTTCTGGATGCAGATCAGGAGCACCAACTCGGTCGGTGATACCTCGTTAGTCGCATATGTCGTTTCATGAACCTACTCGAGTTCAGGAGGTGACAGCGCTTGCCGGTTCACCAAAGTCTTGAACTGGTCCATCCAAATTTTAAAGATTGCTTCACCGATGGCCACTCCATTGGCAGTGTTGACGACTGAAGAACATCTTTTAATCTTGCCGCCATACTGTTCCAGTAAAGCAGAGGATTTCCGCAGATTCTTCTCCTCTCATGCCTTCTCAAAGTTCTTCGCTCTTGATGTCTATTCACTTTTGCAATCTTTTTGCAGTTGGCGGCGCAACTTCCTTTTCAGTTGCTTTTTTTGGCTGAAATCGCCAGTGCTGCGGACGACACATACAGAGCTATATGTGGATTTCGTTTCCTCAGTTGCAGAGGCAAACTTTTTCCGCGGCATAAGAATCTAGAGCGCCTCTCTTGTAGAGTCCTGAATGCACTTTGTAAAGGAATTAGCATAATGTTTCTTCCTGATTCGTACTCAAATATGAATAAACACAGGTTTGGGGAATTCCGTTCTGCATTGTTCTCCTTTCAGACCTGCTTCACACCATCCATTTTCGGTTGAAGAGGAGCACCTCGATTTCTCGATTTCTCTTGTGGATCCGTATCTTGAGGTTGAGAAGAAGGCGGTGGTCACAGTCGAATTTGATGTCCCAATCAACTCAAAATTTTCAGATGTATGATTGAGGAATGTTCATTATCAGAGAGTAATCGAGTTGAAGTTTGACAGTTCTCATCCTCCGCTTGCTCTCCCACTCGCGGGTCAAAAGGGTTGACCACTGTTACGTAAGCTGACGGCGTCGGTGATTCTTCTTAAACGTAAGCGATGATGAGGTTCAGATAAGTGGACCAGACGGTTACCGTTATCCGACCTGCGCTCTGCTGGATAATACTATTTTTGTTTGAGTTTTATTTCTTTTTCTTTCCATTCTTTTCATCAGCGTCACCGCTATAGATAATAGTAATCTCCGACACGAGTGACGGGCTGATCTCTGATGCATAATTCCTGGCAGGAAACGGCACATAAACAAATATTAGATAGGACGGCTTGTTGGGGTTCACATGAGAGTGACCGGTAGTTCAGTGTGACGAAATAAATGGTAGTTGCCAAAGATTCCATGTTCCCTTTAGGCAGTTGACCTTTCAGGTTTGTGCTGGACGACAGCACCTGTTTGCAGTGTATGGGAACCTTGCCCCATATAACATTGCAGTGTATATGGCTCCTGTAACACTCCTGTACTCCTCCCCATATAACATTGCAGTGTATACGTTCCCACTGCCAACACTTTAATGCCTGATTGTGTTTAGTAAAAGTAGGGCCACCATGACCAGGTAGCAATCAGAATTGTATACGCGGCCCCACCAATAACATCATGCTGATATGTGGTTCTGGTTGTTTTTCACATAGTTATTCAGCCGTTCAATTTGTTCAGGTTGATCTGATTTGGTCAACGTACTGACGAGGAACATATCAAACCATAAATTATATGGAGAGAAAGTTATCATGAAGTTTTCCTCTTCTCACAAAAAAAACAAACGGTCTCTTAGCGGCCAAAACCTGAGAATTTACTACAGTGGAGTAAAAATGCTGTTGAGCTTTTTTGCCTAAACAAAGCTACAGAAATCAATGTTCGATAAAAACTGGAAATTTTAAATTTTGAATTCGATTTTCCTTAGGATTTCTGTTCTTCCCACTTATTCTACCACCGATCTCTGAGATGTTGTCGTTCTCCGGTATATAACTGTCAAGACAGCTGCCAAAGCAGACATTTCCTTGTTTTCTGGAAAACATCTAATGATTGATAATCCGTTTATGTCCTCGGATCTTTCCTCTCACTACCTCTTCTATTTAGTTCCTTTAATTCTTTATTGAGAAACTACACAAAATTCTGATATGACAATCAAAAATCGATCAATAAATGTCGATCAGTACAGAAACTAGGTGAGACCAAAAAAGTTCTACTTTCAGCGACAATTGTACTGTTATTTTCTTGAAAATAATCGCGGTGAGAACTCAGTAGATAAATAAATAATGTCACAGAATTATGGGTAAACAATAAATATATAAGTGGATAATATTAGAGTAGATAATGAAAACTTCTTTCTGTTCTACAAAAACAGAAGCAAAAATGAAATATTTGCATTTCTGAGAATGTGTATATTTTGTTGCAAACCACTGTTGAAGGCATTAGTTCTTAAAGGCATCACTCCACGAATCTGAGGTAGTACGGTTTTCAGGTAGAGCATTCGTATACTGGGTCGTAGATTATGGAGAGAAGGGTGATTCCGTCCATTTCTTCCTAATTGCCGTAAAAAAACGGAACGGACGATACGGCTTCGAGCGCTTCGGCGCGCTATTCTCCACAACAAGTTCAACTGGAGCGCGCCAGCCTTGTGCACGCGCCGCATCCTTCGGACCGTTTTTTTCGGCAGTTAAGAAATCATCCCACCCCCTCCCCTTTCCATAATCTACTATCCCGTATAAGAATACTCCACATGAAATCTGCACCACCTCAGATTTGTGGGTTGATGCCTTTAAATTTGGTTTTGGTTCTTTTTCTCAAGTTTTTTTTTCTTTTTTCATGTAGCTACAAAGGCAGCGTTATGATGCGCTTTAAATGTTGCAAAAAATCTCAGGAAATACTTAAAGCTCAAATATTGCGCCGAGACAGGGTTTCTCCATACGTTTGGAGAAGAAGGTTTTTTGAAAAGTTTCCTTTCCTTTTTGAAAACTGTCAATTAGTACCTGATAGTAATAAAAGTAGTGGTAAATAACCTAATATTAATTAATGTATTTATTTGATGAAAGTACCATTGGTAAAGTATGACGAAAAACGAAACAAAAAAGAGCAGAGTTCCCTAGAATTTCACTTAGGTTTGAACAGCAAAGTTGGCACTTTATAACGCAGTGTATTGTGGGTTGACAGTCATTCATCTGCTGCAGGAGGTGAGAAATCCTCGTTCGAGATCTTTTTCTGAACTTCAGGACCAACCCCAAGAATCACCCCAAGAATCTGAGGTGATACGGATTTCAGGTGGAGTATTCGTATAGGGGACCGTAGATTAAGAAGAGGGGGTGATTCCGTCCATTTCTTCCTAATTGCCGTAAAAAACGGCCTGGAAGATACGGCTTCGAACGTTCTGGCGCGCTAATTACTACAACGAGTTCGATTGGAGCGCGCCAGCCGTATGCACAAGCCTTATCTTCTGGGCCGTTTTTTAGGCCAGTTAGCAAGAAGTGGACGGAATCACCCAGCTCTCCATAATCTACGATCCCGTATACGAATACTCCACTTGAAATCCGTACCACCTCAGATTTGTGAGGTGATGCCTTTAATCGTGCTGGATACGTGTGATGCTGCCCAAATCCACGTTCCACTTTGTGGCTCCCGACTCCTCTTGCCCACCAACACTATAAAATGCAGATGCAGCAAGATATATGACTTTTAAGCGGTTTCTCATCGATGAGCCAACAAGTGGATCCTATCGGAGTCATCAGGATCAGAAGGAGTCCAGAAACAAAAAAAAGGAACAAGACTGAACGTTGAATGTGCTACGTCTTTGTTTGACTAAGCGGCATCTGCATTTAGTTAGTGTAATTGACATGAATAGACAATAAACAAAAATTGGAGAGAGAAGTCATTGAGCATACGATAATCAAGTCTCCTGCCGAATGAGCTCTGAATCAATCACTGCTTTATTCGATTGTTGTTTAACCACACCATTTGTTCGGATTTTGAAGTAAATCTTAGATTTCTTTAAAGGCATCACCCCACGAATCTGGGGTGGTGCGGATTTCAGGTGGAGAGTTCCTATACGGGGAAATAGATTATGGAGAGGAGTCCTTCCTAATTGCCGTAAAAAGCGCCCCGGAAGATGCGGCGCGTGCAAAAGGCTGGCGCGCTCCAATCGAACTCGTTGTAGAAAATAGCGCGCCGGAACGCTCGAAGCCGTATCTTCCGGGCCGTTTTTTACGGCAATTAGGAAGAAATAGACGGAATCACCTTTTTCTCCATAATCTACGACTTCGTATAGGCATAACCCACCTGAAACTCGCACCACACCAGATTCGTGGAGTGATGCCTTTAAATCTTAGGAAAGATAAAGGATGTTTTCTCTTTCGAATCTCATTTCTCTATTACAGACTATTACTTCTTATGATATGGGCGGGTGTGGCGCAGTCGGGTAGAGGTCCGTTGTAGCCACACGGTCGAGGGTTCGAAACCGCCCTAGTGCAAACCAAGCCTTCAATCCCTTCGGGGTCGATAAATTGGTACCAAACTTGTCCGGGAGGATAAAACACTGACTTGATCATCGGCTAGTCCCTGCAAGTCATTGTATAGGTCAACACGCGTTCCAAAAAAAAACCTCAACGATTACGAATTCCAGTAAAGCGCGTTGGCACATCCCAAGTGGATTTATACGCCAGTGACTTTATCCTTTTATCCTTTTTTTACTTCTTATGATATTGGAGTTTTTGAGCCATGTATTATTTCTATGGATTCTCTAGATTATTAGAAAATATACTTATTTTCGGGGCCGCGTATACGATCTGATTGGTACCTCGCTGCTATGATTTCGCATGCACTAAATGCAATCAGGGATTTGATTATTACGCTAGACATATACGCATATCTAATATGGAGACGTACGAACAATATATAGTCGGGTCAAAACGACATGAAGCACGGTGCATTTGCGTAAGCACCCGAAACGGCGCGTTGGAAGCAGCAGTTGGGACCGAGATGGGACCATCGCAAACAGCAGTGATGGATGGTGCCAGCAATGGTTCCAGTTCGCTCCAAATCGCTACGCTCCACTGCACCGCCTCGAGAGAAGCTGCGTACGCAGTTGCGTACGTGCTTCGTGTCGTTTTGATCCTACTATAACTTGTACAATTATAAGGTGGAAGTTACTCAGATATTGCAAAAAACCATACACCCAAAGCCACCATACACCCAAAGCCCAACCAAAATAGGAAAAATTCCCAGGGGAAGCCTGGAATCCTTGGTAACAACACTCCAAATGTTGTCGTCACTGCTGAATCTTGTCGTCCTGAGGTTTTCGGATCATCTGGCGTCGGTAGGGAATTAACACGAGATCCCAAGTTCTGCAAGCCATGATGTGGGCGTATGGACGAATGGATGGATTCTGTGCGAGCTCTTTCTATAGATCGAGAAGGTTGGGCAGGGCTATGCTTAAAGACGACGCGCCTCGGCGAAAATGCGGGCGACCGCGACAAGCGATAAGGACCTGTCGAGTAAAGTATAGTCGGGTCAAAACGACATGAAGCACGATGCCGTTGCGTAAGAGGGTGCAATCGAAGCGATGCGGAGAAGAAAACGGTTGGAATCGGAATGGGACCATCGCGCACTGCAGCGATGAATGGTGCTAGCAAGGGTCCCACGCACCAGATACTAACCGCTACCCTCCATCGCACCGCTTTGAGCGCAGCCGTTTACGCAACTACTACACTACTGTTTTGACTCGACTTCGCTTATGTTGTGTGAAATAGTAAATAAACAATAAATAAACATAAAAAATAACGAAATAAAATATAAATAATAAACACCAAGCGATTGATTACATATAAAGGTCCATAGAACGGAGGATTTTTAATAATTCTTGAACACACCAGGACTTTGAAGGTGAGTAGTATCCCGGACTTGTCTCTCGAAAAACCGTCATTCCTATGAAGTCATGAAATCCTCACTCCTTTTTTTTTCTCCTGCTCTGCTTCTCATTCTTTTCAGTGACATCTGTCAACTTTCATATATTCAGTGCAAAGGCTCATTTGTGATCAGAGGCGACTAGAAGGATTACAGCTTAGAGTTCAGCAAGTACACGAATTAGAACATTTTTTCTTAGATTTTGCAAACGGTGCAACTTCACAACTTCACAGCTGATATTTCTCCAGAAAGGCTTCTACGGAAGAAAAAACGGAAATCAATCCTGAAATTATTGAAAGCAGACCAAGCAGTTCCTGACTGTTAATGCTAAATCGCCAGAAGATTGAAAACAACGTTGCACGGCTGCAAACACGAACAGATGTTCACGAAATGAATAAGGCAGCAGACTGCAAGAGTTCACGTTATCGGATCGGTCTGGAATCTTTGTCAGATAGAACAATGGATAAATAAATTAAATAAATAAATAAA
The DNA here is from genome assembly GCF_031761385.1 of Necator americanus. Lineage (NCBI taxonomy): Eukaryota > Metazoa > Nematoda > Chromadorea > Rhabditida > Ancylostomatidae > Necator > Necator americanus. Next base: position 33,415,138 of record NC_087373.1, on the reverse strand, counting down.
TAAACATTCCTATTTGTTTTTATTTGTTTCAAGTTTGACAGGAATGAAAAACTAATGGAATTGTTAGATAGAACAATGGATAAATAAATTAAATAAATAAATAAATAAACATTTCTATTTGTTTTTATTTGTTTCAAGTTTGACAGGAATGAAAAACTAATGGATTTGTTAGATAGAACACTGGATAAATAAAATAAAGAAATAAACGAATTTATTTTTTTATTTTTATTTGTTTCTGGAATGGAATTGTTCGATAGAACAATGGACTCATTCATATATAAGAAGTAAGAGATGAACTCAAATTTCTTTTTCGATATTCGATTCGATTAGTATTTTGATATTCGACTAATATTTATGTTTATTTATGTGTTGTTGCTTACATATATTGTAATTTATACGTTGTTTTTATATTCTATATTTTTACTTTACTTTACTGTATGTACTTTTTTACTGTATGTATATATTTATTTCCATCGTTTTTATTTGCTATATTTTATGTATGCGCATATTATTATTATTTACTTTTTATTGTTGTGAGTTAGCTTATTGTTATTTACTTTATTTATTATTTATTATTTTTTATTCCAATTCCTCCCCCCCTCCTCCATTCGCCTCCGTCTTTTCCACAACAATCCTATGGATTCATGACGGAATCAGTTAGTTTTCGCTCCAGAATTTCTCCATCTATTCATTTTCGAGCACTACGTATATCTCGTTGATTTTTTTTAAAGAAAAAAAAAACTCTACGATGATAAAATTTTTAGAACTGCGTTGTCCCATGAGCTTCTTTTCCACAGCGGTGAACTTTTTAAAATCCCATTCTTTCGACTTCTGAGCTGGAAAAAAAACAATGTGCCAGATAAATGGATGAACAAAGGTCTTTCCGACTTTTTTTGGTGGCTAAATTGTTGATTGTAATTTCTTTTTGTTGTTGTTGTTGTTGCTTGTTGAATAAAAATTGAAATTCACAAGCGAAAACGTTGGAAAGAAGTTTAGAAGAGATAATCTGGTAGGTTGTTTTCGTTGCAGAAGTTCTGATCCTGTGCTGACTCTTAAACCGGTTTGATTTGCTTGCTACAGTATGTCAACACGGTGAACACGCACATGATTTCAGCTCTGGATGTGGATTTTATACAGACCCATCAGTCAATGAACAGAAATAACTAATAGATTTCATTCTTTCCCAGGATTCGAAAAAAAAAACGAGAAAGTAGCCATTTCTTTGTTCTCACTTTCAGGTGAGCTGGTTGCATTTTTCATCCATATCTCTGACTTTATTTGTTTATTTGTTTGTTAATTTATTTGTTTTTATTTATTTATTCGTCCATCTATTTATCTATAGAGATGATGGAAAAATGATGAAAAAGAGGGAAATGATGACCTACTGGAATAGTCAGTAAAGCAGATGATCCCTGAAGGACATGAAAAACTGAGGAATTCCTATCTCGGATTTCCCTTCATATTCCCATGTTCCCTAACGTGAAATAAAATTAATTTGTTAATTAATTAATTAAATGGGAAGCGATGGGATCAACAGGTGAAAATTGAAAAAGTAAATAAATATATGTAAATAGTGTAAATTGTAATAAATATATGTAAATGTATGTAAACAGGTCCACGTGAGCTGACCCGACAATATGAAGCGTTTCCCACAATGTTGGACCACTGAAATTTTCGCCCTGATCAATCCAACCAGGTGGTGCAGAGCGTTCGATTCGTTCATCCTATTCATCCTGACGTTGCTGTTAAATAAATAGAATCCTTGCAGTCCAAGAAAAAACAAAGAACGTATTGCACCATAAATCCTCGTAATTGTTTGGGTCGGCAGTATTTCATGGACCTAACTGGGCTTTGTTTTTCCCTTTGCTCTACGTAGTTTTCCCATTGAAAAATGACTTTTTCTTTTCAAAGATCCGAGAATTAATCTGACGTTTGCAGTGGAAATGACCTTGGGATTAGTCCGTTATCCCTGCGGATAAACTTCTTTGTTAATAAAAGATCTTTAGCCGCCTTTATCTGAGCTACTCTTCAGCGATTTTCCTGTGCTGTTCTCTTCTATTTCCAATGATGTACTCGGCAGTTGGCAGAGCCCGTTGACAAAAGCTTCCCCCCTGTGCTGAAACACATGTGAATCTGAGATAGCTGGTAAGCCAGCAGTCGGCCGAACTGCTTCCTCCTCCTCCTCCTCCTTCTCCTCTCGTTCCCCGTTGCTGCTTACACTTTTCATAACCTTTATTACAATCATTTTAACTTTCGAACTGTTTGAACGCCAGATTTTCCATCACTGCTTATTTAATTAATGACGAATTTCCGGTTTCTAACTATTTCTGGATTTCTGTAAAACTGTTACTGTAGAATCCCCTTATTCAGTCATTAATATGTAATTTAGTGTATTTATGCATCAGCCATATTTTACCGTACCCAGCAGTAGACCAAAACAAAGGAGAAGCTGATAAAGAGCACTGCCCTGGCAGCATTTGTCGCAAACGATTAGTTTGTGGCAGCTGTGAGAATTTCACATAACTGCTTGACGCAGTCATGTCTAAACAAGCGCTAACGGTAACGCTATGGGACCCTTGCACATCTCGGAGCGCTCTGAGGGTCCCATCTGGACAGGAGCCATTTACGCAATGGTCGTCAGACTTCAGATCGTCCCCATCCGACTGTAGCTACGCTGAAATATGGAAATCGTATAAATATTGCATACTGAACGGTGCGCTGCTTACATATGGCTGTGCGCGTGGAAACTCGTCCACAATCGTTGTTCCAGACGGTAACGCTATGGGACCCTTACACATATCGGAGCGCTCCGAGGGTCCCATCTGGACAGGAACTATTTACGCAATGGTCGTCAGACTTCAGATCGTCCCCATCCGACTGTAGCTACGCTGAAATATGGAAATCGTATAAGGAAGCTTCTCTTTTCATCTCCTAACCTTTTTAAAAATACAAACTCCTTATTTACCACCGTAATGTCGTCAATAGCTTTCTGATATACTGTTCGAAATGTATATTATTCATTATTATTTATTTATTTTACTTATTTTTTTATATATTAGTGTTATTTTAATATTTCGTTACATTTATTTTGATATAATTTGATATTTCTCTGTGATTTAAAGGGCTACTCCCCGAATTAGATGAAATGAGGATATTCACAAAAATTCTTGGAAACAGGCGTTCCATGTAGGACTAACTATTAACCACTAGTATGACTCATTGCTGACTCATCGAAGGGATTATTCACCTAATTTCCGGTTTAATACCTTACAACAATGAAATTTTTTAAATTTGCTCCGTACACTGGTGCTCACGGTTTTTCTAAAGATGGACCAGCGCAGATACGCAGACGCGTCTCATTGAACCTACCTACCTCTCATAAAATCCAAGCGAATCCAAGCGAATACTGTTTTGAAATCTAACAGCGTGTAGAAATTGCTCGTAAATCTCCGTAGGTTGTTCATTGTTATTCATGAAACAAAAAAATGAGCGGATATTTTCACCAATGAGACTGCTGAAAGTTGTTTGATGTTGAAGAGGAAGGCGTAAATATCGTAACCCAACATTACATCACATCAACAGCCACACTTCCGCGTTGGACCCACTGCCTCTAGTATGTTAGTGTATGTTTGCATCCATATCTTTCCAATTCATATAATGTGTATTTTTCTTGTATTTTTCTATATTTTTATCTTTATTTTTGTATTATGTGTTTTTCTTTCAGCTCATTTAATTGTCGTTTGGTGATTATTATAACTTGGAACCATTAATTCATTTGCTTTTTGTTTTTGTTATATTTTGTTCGTTTTTATTATTTTATTTGTTTTATTTGTATTTATTCTCTTCTAAAGCTTGTTCCGCTGAAAAACTTCGTTGACTATTGACAAACTTCGGTTTTTTTTTTCTAATTCTCTATGTAATTAGCTAGGTATTCTTATTTGATCACTTTTATGTCTTCACATCTCTATCTGTACTCTTTTTTCGCCTCATTTCAACTCTTTTCCCATGTTTACAAACTCTTACCTTACAACAGATGTTCTCCAACAACCATTCATCACATTTATACTTATCGATCTATCGGTTCGTTGTGTTGTTTAGCGTTTTCCCCTTTCGTTTCTTTTCTGCAACTTCTTCTTTTTTCTTTTCATTCTCTCTATTTGTACTTGTAATGTATGATTCATCTGCCTGTTTTTTTTTCTGCCCGCTACTTCTCCACAATTGCTTCCGTCATCATCCTCTTGTCATCCTCTCGCTTCGTTTTTGTTTCAACGATGCATTCTCCACTTACCTTCACCGCACCTACTTTGTTACCTACCAGTTCGCCTTTCGTTAGTTTTGCACTTAGAAAATTTGTTTGAGCGCTCGAAGCGAAGTTGCTATCTTTTCTCCAACCGCTTTTCCTTTCTTTACTTGTAAAATCTAATTATTAATCACAAAAACGGGAACAAATTATACTCCGTATGTTTTTAATTCGTTATATTTTATACCACAGGATAATTCTGGCTTCTTGTGTCGTTTCAGGCGAATTCAACTCATCTAATGTGGATGAAATGAAATGAAAATCTCGTGACACGTAGCAAGTCTTGGAGTCATGTGATTGTTGTTTTCTTTTGCACAGTGTAGCCATAAAATAGTGAGTGTATGCACCACCAGCTGACCGTCGACCTGCTGTCTGAAAGTGCATCGAACACTTTGCAGCTTCATCTCAGCCGTGTTGTGCTGGATCATATCGCCGGCCTATTGACTTTTCACAGTGAAATTCGGCGCCATCAATGAAAATCGCTCCTCTTTGATAATCTTTCGCCGTAATATGACACGGATGCGTGAGTGTCCGTATCGTATTGCTATGACGGTGATCCGAGACATTTGTGAGTTCTTGATTTGATACCGATAAATAACTGACAATTTGAGAAGGAAAAACGATTACGTACGTACTCGTTTGCAAATCACAGAAACTCTACAAATGTGATTTTAGAATCTGAAATGGAGATAGTAATTCTACGCTGTGGATTGCATAGTCCGGATCCATCAACCCCGAGGATTTACATAAACCGCTGTGAAAAGTCCCAGCATTCTCTCTGATGAGTCACTGTGGTGTTGCTTATTTTGTCTTTCTTCTCTTTTAGAGAATGCCTTTCCACGAAACATAAAGGCAACACACCAAAAAATTGACGATAATGAAATCTCTGCACGAAAAAAAAATAGGATAGTGGGTGTAGATTACGACTATTATTGTGATTCACTCTCAATTCTTCCCGGTCATCCTGAAAAACAGCGTTGGAGATGGCCTTCGTGTTCAAATTTCTTTTTTAACTTATAACGCCGCTTTAGCAGCCCATTCATTAGTTTCGTTTGAATTAGCTGCTGAGAAAACCTCATTGATTTTTGTACGCTCGCTTGAAGGTGCTGCACGTGTGCAGTGGTGGCGCGTTATAAGGTACTTCGTAGGAAATTCGAGCACAAAGCCCGTCTTCCATGCCGTTTTTCAAGATGATTAGCAAGAATTGAGCGTGACACACACACACACACACACGTTCATGTTCGTAATTTACACCCATTATCCTATTTTTTTCGTGCAGAGATCTCATTATCGTCAATTTTTTGGTGTGTTGCCTTTATGTTTCGTGGAAAGGCATTCTCTAAAAGAGAAGAAAGACAAAATAAGCAACACCACAGTGACTCATCAGAGAGAATGCTGGGACTTTTCACAGCGGTTTATGTAAATCCACGGGGTTGATGGATCCGGACTATGCAATCCACAGCGTAGAATTACTATCTCCATTTCAGATTTCAAAACGGCACTTGAGGAATTCCTCTGATTTGCAAAGGAGTTCAAGTACAGTCGTTTTTCTCTCTCAAATTGTCAGTTATTTCTCGGTATCAGATTAAGAACTCGCAAATGTTTCGGATCACCGTCATAGCAATACGATACGGATACTCACGCATCCGTGTCATATTACGACGAAAGATTATCAAAAAGGGGACGTTCCATTGATGGAGCCAAATTTTACTCCCGAAAGTCAATACGAGCCATTTGATCGGCCGCAGCAAGGCGCTGAAGTTGCAAAGTGTCCGTTGCACTTTCATACAGTGTTTACGGTCAGCTGGTGGTGCATACACTCACTATTTTATGGCTACACTATGCAAGAAAATCGCAATCACATGACCTTTGATTTTGTGACGTGATTTTCTTGTGATTTCGTACACCATAGATGTGTTGAATTTTCCTGAAATGATTCGTGAAGCCAAAATTATCCTGTGCTATACAATATGACGAACTAAAAACATACGGAATATATTTCGTTACCGTTTTTGTGATAATAATTAGATTTTACAAGTAACGAAAGGAAAAGCGTAGGTCGAAACGGTGACAATACTCAAAATCTATATCTTTTACGCCGGTTTTTCGTGGAAAGATCCGAACATCATCAATTCCCTGCTATGCAGCCTTTGATGAAGCAAATATGTTTTTTTTTCAAGCATAAGTATTCTGAAACTTCCCTGGTCTTCCTCACTTTTCGAAAGCTCATAGCGGTCACCTTGTTGAACACATTCGGCGTCCAAAATAATAATATTCGGCGAATATACTTGCTAAGAGAAAATAAAATATTCTGATATAAAAGGGGACAGTAAAGGGACGTAGTTTCGATGGCGCAAGATGACGTGACGAGCTTCTGTGCGAAAAAAAGTGCCTGGAATTCGCTCGAATTTCATTTCCTGTACGGGCGTAACGAGTTTCATTGTCGTGTCGTTTCATAACTAATCCACTTTAAATCGATTCATTCGGTCACTTCTATGGGTGCAGAGAGTTGTGTGGTTGCGTGAAATGATACCTCAGGTGCTCTCGAGACCTCTGATTCTTGGACTAGTGATTGCTGTTCCGCATTTTCCCTACTATTCTTGAAAACCATGCTCCGAAAACCATCAGAACAAAACCAAAAAGTGTAAAGAATTTAAAATTGAAAATTTTTGCGAACGCAGCCCTTATGACACCATAAGATCACCTGTAACCTAGATATGTTAACTTGTTTTGTTGACAAAACAATGAGCAACAGTTTTTGTTGTGTTACTGGAGCCTTATTTTTGAAGCGAAACGCTGACCCGGAACTTTCTTTGGAAAATGTTGACGGGATTATCCTTGCTGTTCCCCTCAACCCCTTTCCACCTCATACTGTCTTTTTTTTTTTTGAAGGAAAAATGAACATGAAGAACGTAACATAAATACAACGTGCCATTCCATTATTCTTTACAGGATACTGCCGTTCTTATGCTGAACGATCTCCCATCTCACATTCTTCTTAGGGTTTATCAACTGATAGAGCCTAAGGCTAGTTTTTTTTCCTGACATTTCCATTTTTCAAATCCAATTTCGGTAATTTTCATCTCACGCTAGCGACGGATACCGTAATATACCGTAATACCGTGTTTGTTGCAGGACCTAAAGACGCTTCGTGTTGTGCAGCGACGCAACTATGAGTTCATTACAAATTATCGGAACTGCCTACGAAAGACGCCAGTGATGGTTCGGTTACGAGCAGAAGAGCATGGAATCATCATCGATGTCTACAAAGCTCAATTTTCATTGGATAAACCAAGGTAGAAGCTTGTTCTAATGTGCTGTCACATGTTCTGATTTTGTCCTTGTCCATATCCAGGACTTTTCAGACGATTCGCGATAATTTCTTCCGAATTGGACGAGTTACGTCGTTTCAAGGAACTCGCTGTGAAGGGTTTGATCCTGGAAAGTGCACCAGATGGTGATGTTCCGGTGTTGTTTCATGCTGCTTCGGTACTACCGATAGATGCAGAATGTTCATTGACATTCAAATCACTTTGTTTCTCCGAATCAAACATCAAACAAGTGTTACAGTTGCTTGCACAAATTCGATCGATACCTTTATTGAAGGCGAGTTACAGTCGTTTAAAGCTGTTCTCATTGGTTCTCTTTAAATGTGGTGCAGAGCGAAAAGTCATACGCCACAATGAGTTGACGTGACGCGTTTGATTTGTCGCAAGAGCTCTCAAAATGACGCAGGAATCTCGCAAAAACTGTGCAAGCATCCCTCATTGTCGTTTGCAGCGGAGAGCTCACATTTGCTACTTCTTTACTGTTCATCATATAGTGAGGTGAAACTATGCAAACTCTTTATTATTACATTTATTTATTTGTCAATTCATTTAGTACGGTACGGGGTGATTTTCAACCGTTACTTGAGTTATGAATATTAATTTGGTAGCTATAGTCGGGTTAAAACGGCCTGAAACATGAAGTGGAATTGCGTAGACGGCGTTACGCTATGTGACGCGGTTGAGGTGACGGTAACGATCGAGGCGCGCCCATTGCTTGCTACAGATTGACGCCAGAGATCACTGAGGTCCCGAGTGTAAGTGTAGGTCGATTTAAAGGCATCACCCCACGAATCTGAGGTGGTACGGATTTCAGGTGGGTTATGGCTGTTCGGGGTCGTAGATTGTGGGGAAGAGGGTGATTCCGTTCATCTCTTCCTAATCGCCGTAACAAAAACGGCGCGTGCACAAGGTTGGCGCGCTGCAATACAACTCTTCGTAGATAATAGACAGTTTTTTTCGGCAGTTACGGAGAAAAGGATGGAATCACCCTCTTCTCTACAATCTACGACCCCATTTAGTCATAACACACCTAAAACCCGTACCACCCCAGATTCGTGGGGTGATGCCTTCAACTCGACTATAGCTTTCTGGCGTCGGCGCACCAATCCGACGCCGTGGGACCCGTGGCACCCCATTCATTTCCACAAAGATGCGGTAGAGAGGAATGGGACCGTCCTCAAGTGAAGGGGTCTAGCACATGGGGTGCAGCTTAAGTGATGAGGATTCCTTTCGAAAGTGAAGAGGGTCTTTCGCTAATCGTGTAAAGGTGAAGGATGTCGGAGTATCGACTATCGCACCTATTATAGTTACCATTGGACCTAGGATACCGCTATTGCACTGTCTTGCTTTATAATCTGTATTCCTTAGTTTGCTTGTACGTTATGGTTCATTTTTCTCAATTTTCTCAAAAATCCTTAGAATTTACTTCTATAGTACAATGCGCTTACTTGCTTAACTGTTATGGTAGCAGAAAAAGAACGGATAAGAGATGCGATGTATAGGATGAGACGAGTTAGAATAAATGAAAATAAATTAAGAAAGAAGAAGAAAAGTGATTTTTTTCCTCTGGTAATCCTGTGCTTTTTTCTCAGTTTCCAGTTTTCAGCTGAAGGAATGTGTTTTTCCTGCTGACTGTGTACCAGGTTTCTTTCTGTCCTCACAGATAGCGTCTCGATCATTCCGAATCGAGGATGATCAGTGTTTCATTAAAGGGTAGAGTAACTTCTGTTAACCACTTCATCTTACAATGTCACATATCTGGTTGTGATTTTTTTAAGAAACGAAGAAACATCGAACGGTGTAGGCGATATGCTCCTATGCCACTTTCTTTCTTCCGATTGTGATTCCATGAGTCTTTCCACTGTTGCTGAGGTGTCATTTCGTGGATTGATCAATTTCATTCGGGTAACCAACTTTTTTTTCTTAGCGGAATAGTTTTTTCCTGCAGACGTTTTAGTTTTGTTTTAGGCGTGGCGTCGCACACCACGACAGTTTTCGCAAGCTTCGTTCGTACGTTCAGAGCGTTTCGACAGTGAATCGAACTTTGACTACGTTCCAGCTACCATTTATCCGTTCTGCAAATCGGATCTGGTGCTGCGAGCACAGATGGAAAGTGTGAGTTGCAAGTATTTGTGCAGTAAACGAACATCAGCGGCTGTTCGTAACCAGGTGCGGGTCCTAACTTTGGAGGATCCGGAGCTTATTCAGGTGAAGGGGGTCTAGGTCATGGGGTGTAGCTCAAATGACGAGGATCCCTTCGTCGACCGTCCAAAAGTAAAAGGGGTCGGTGCAGCGGTTCCGACTATCGCATGCATGTTCCTAACAAGATTACGAGAGAAAGTGCTGTTAGAGGTTCTTAGAAGAGTACCGGAAATTTCCCTTGATTTCGTTTCAATGTCAGTGATCAGCTGGTTTTCATGAAGTTTCCCAATAATCAAGCAAAAGGTTCAAAAGAGGTAAGATACGAGAACGATGTTTAGTAGAGTTAAAACGAAATGAAGCTCGGTGCAGTTGCATAAGCGACATAAGCGACACAGTGTATATAACTATTGCAACCAAGGTGGAACTCTTGGCAGCCTCAGGTACCCCGGGTGGAGCTAAGAAGGGTCCCGCCTCGATCGCAACCGCCCCGTCTAGCGCGCCACATCCAGCGCAGCCGCTTCACGTAGCCTCGGAAGTATTTGTAGATAGAATTCAAATGGAATACCACATCATTTTCATCACACGTCCTTTTTATATTTGATAGATTCTGGTGAATGCTCTCTTATTATGAACTAGAAGTAAATGACTGGTAGATTGAGGTTTAGCTTCACCATCGTGAAGTGCAGCGAAGAATGTGGTGGCACAGGTCTTCCTTCGGTCCCACTCTCCGCCGCATCGATTCGAGCGTTGCCGCTTACGTAATTGCACCCTGCTCCATGTCGTTTTGACCTTACCATACACCTGGTCGACTCAAATTCTCTCTCGTACGAACCATGGAAATTTTTGACCACAACCAATGACATCACACGGCCTATGTACTTTCAGCGTCACGAAGTACGTCTCGTCACGGAGCGGCTTGGCTCAGATTAGTAAGGATAGGATAGTGAGCCCGCTCTTCTCCACAAGTACAGCGTACCATAACCTCATACTTACATATTTTTTTAAAAGAATAATCTATTGTGTAGGAGTTTTTTTTTTCTTAGTTATTTGGTTATAGCCTACATGTATCCTTATAATTTTGGTTGCGTCTACCATAATTAGCGGTAAAAAAAACCTATGTGATCGGTTGTTTCACGGTCTTGATCTCAATTCAGTTCATTTTGGTAGAGGCTATGGATTTTTCATTAGCACCCACCTCGTTCCTAAACAAATAATTCGTGGTTACATTGTCATTTACTCTCATTGTTTGAAGAAATATCAGCTTTTCCTAGAGACCACCAGAAACTATAACCAACGTACTGTACTTTTTTTTACTGTTAATTTGCTCGTAATTGTTTTAGACAGTATGTGATACGTTTCAAATGTGATTTTTTTTTGTGGCGCACATATTTTTTTTTGAATAGTAACATGGTAAAATATATTCATTATGACTAATACAGAGTGGATTTTGCACCTACTTGTGCGACTTTATGACTCTCATTTGAGGATTAAAATTTGTTGAGAAGTTCGACTTTCAATGAACCTCGGCATAGTTGAATTTATATTATCGAGTTTGATAAGCTGTAAACGAGGTTGTTAAACAAATTTATTGGCTAACGTTTCGGCTATATCGCCTTCTTCAGAGCCTGAAAAGGGCGATATTCAATCTACAATTCAAACGACCAACCTCTCCACAACTAAACTGATAGACTCCACGCCTACTTTCAATCACAAATTTAGCGACTACACTGAATGCTCACCTTATATCGGAGACGCCTAGCATGGACCGCTGACTGATCGATCACGAGGTCGAATGGTTCGAATGTCACATTCGGACGAACCATTCGAGATATGGCGCGAGTTCCCGCGTTATCGACAGACATTCACCCTTGCGGTTCATTTTAGGGTTTTTGGCTTGGATCTAAAATGCCTCCATTCGAGCCAACGTTTTGTTTCGTGCGCTAAGATTTGGACCCTAATTTCAAAATCGGCTCCGTCGTGTTTTTGTGTTCTATGGGCACCTAAAGGTGTCCATTCTCGTAACCTATTCTTGCCGCTCACGTGCTCTTTGATGCGGACATACAGCGGTCGTGCCGTTTCACCGATATACTTGTCGCCACAGTTCGTGCAAGAAATCAGGTAGAATACCCCGGATCTCAAGCAGTCTCCTGGTCTACCGGTGGGACAAATAATACAGTTCGGTGTGGTACAGATGGTATCGTACAAACGATTCCGAACTAACTGACGTTTCAAATTGTTCGGTGGTATTTCAACGACCGAAACGAAGCTATCCAAGTCTGCTCTCCTCAGACACCGCCTAATGGCAGCGCTCACTTCATCGGAGATGTAAGGAAAGCAGAGAGGTATCTTATCTGTGGTGGGTTTCCCACTTGCCGTGCTCGTTCACTTCGGTATCGTCTCGTTTCAGACGTTCGGACTTCATAACCATTCGAAACAGCAATTTCGTGAGCCAAAGTTAATGATTCCTTTCTCTCCTCACGTCCACTACAAACGGTTCTTGCCGCGCGGAACATGTTGTTAAGTACAGCTTTCTTCATATGAAATGGATGAACAGAAAGAAAATGAACCAAGATGTTTTTATTACTGGGCTTACGATACCATTTCGTTTGGTACGTACCGTTTGATATGCCAACCTGGATGTTCAGAAAAGGAAGCCAGTTGCCCTGTGGTTTCTCCCTAGCAAGTTTTATGTGTTCGGACTGTCGGTTCAACAAGTCAAAACATTTGTCCATCTCCGCTTGGGTGGCGCAAATGACAAAACAATCGTCAGTGTACCGAGGGTAGAACAATGGACGATTAAAATTTGTATAAAGAAAACTGTAACTACTCATGGCTTATTTCTACCGCATCCTTAGCCTAACCCACACTTTTGAATTAAATTGCAAATGAACTTTGCAACAGTTTTATTCAAACAATTCACAATGGGGAATTTTACAAGTTATTTTCAATTGTAAATGAACGCTGATGTGGATGTCATCACGTCTAAGAAATTGCGTCTTCTGTCACTTCTCTGGATGGAATTACACGATAACCTTGGTCACCGACCATCTGTAACAAAGTCTCATTGGATCCGATATGGGACCACATACTTCTCTTGTGAATTATGAATTCAGTGATGATTTGCTTTGAACTTACCTTCAATGAAATGCGTACGGTGTCTGGTTTTATGCCAAGTTTTTCCGCTTGTCTGAAGAACTCTTTGCAATCCTCTGTTTCTTTCTCGCACGGCAGGAACTGTAGGATTAGTTTGTCGGACCGAGCTGGGCCTGGATTTATTTTAGAAATGCTGAAGTCGTACATCTGCAAAATTTGAAGCGGACACTGCAAACGTTCACTCGAATAAAAACGAGCTAGAGCTAGGTAAAAGTACGTAAGTGGCCACGTTCGAAGTGACGCAGTGGAGGTAGCGGTTGCGATCGAGGCGGGATCCTCGTTTGCTGCAATCGGAGTGCAGAATTGAGTAGGTTTTGCGTTTCGCTCATCGTGCAACTTTGAGCGCTTCCGATCGCTTCACTATGCTTCAGCTTGTAATGACCCGACAATACGCCATATAAAGCAGAATGTATAAAGTAGGGGCGATGTTGTATTCTGACTAGTCATAGAAACGCCAACGGTACTCCCAATGATGTACTACAAAGAAGAACCTGCAGAAGAAGTCACGTGCACCATCTAATCATAGGTTAACTTCGCAGTGCCGTAGTCTCGGCACAATGTACTGCATTGATATTTTAGACTTTGATAACATTGATTTCTCGGATTTTTTTAACCATAAGTAAACAAACCTACCAGCACTTCTAACAACTACAAGATTTTGGCACTGTCCAGGCTCAATAAACATCGAATTTGGTGATACCCGATACAGATTATTGTTACTGGATCGAATCTGCAAATTCTAAGTTCTGGAAGCATATCAGTCATCTTCACATATCCCCATGTCTTAAATAATTTCATGTTCATAAAGGCCTGAAAATTACGGATATTGTACTTATAGACTCTCCTAACGAGTGGCATAGTCGCTTGCCGGCTACGCATTTGCACAATTGAGGTTCAGTCGTTTTGAGTCGGCTGCCCCCATACCAAAAAATTTAAAACAATTATCGATATCTGTATTTGATGTGTGCAGAAAACTATCCCACTAACATGTTGACTATTGCATCATCGTTATGGATTGATTGCCCGTTCCCTAAGGCGGATAATCACTTAGGTAATCAAATCTCTGCTACGGAGATAAGAAATGAACCAGTCTCAATCAATACCCTGACGGCGAGACGCTTTTCTCCAATATTCACGAGCATATGGTCGGATTTTCCACCGGTCACATTGAAGTATGCGCACTGAAATAAGCAGATCCTTCTATGAAGTCATCACTCTTGATCATATCTGTGCATTTTATCATAAAAGTAGCGTGTTACGAAATTGACGTAGTCTGGAAGCTTGATAGAAAACATGGGGTTCGGTATGTGGATACGAATCGAAGCGTGCTCACGCCGAGTTTCTCCTACTCTTCCTGAAAACGGCATGGGAAACAGCATTTATTCTCACGAAGTTAGTTGAGGCGAATCACACTAACGCTGTGCATCAGCGTGGCGCCTCGCACGACGTGCAGGCGGTCGAAGACCAGTGAGGTCTGCTCAGCAGCCTATTCAAGTATCACCAGAGATCCCGTTGTTTGTCGATTTGCTCTAGCAGGCACCAGCAGTACTTCCATTTTTCCCGATCGTGAGCAAGGCTTGCATAGTGGCTTATATTCTCGCGAAGGACTCGAAGAGCATTGTAATCCTAGCATCACTCTTTCAATCGTGCATTCCATGACGCTGATCGCATTTCTCCTCCTGCTTGCGAATTCCCTAGACTTCTGAAGTGTAGGCCAAAGTAGGAAGAATGGTGGTGTTGAGTAATTGAGCAGGGATCCGGATGTTCTTAGTCCTCCTCACAACATCCTCAATTCTTTTATATGCTTCGCAAGCCGGTCTTTTCCTCCTGCCCAGCTCGATGGTCAGGTTCATCATATTAATCTACCGACGTAGGTAAAGATACACACAGCTGGACCTTTCAGGTGTATTCGTTCCGTTGAGCGTGAATAGGGCATCATAAGCCCATACGTTCTACGTGAACATCATCTTAAACGGGTTCAGCTAAAGACCGATCTTTTTACACGTTTTATCAGATTTGATCATCCTCCAACTTTCCTAAAAACGGCGTTTATTCTTACGAGACAGGTTGAGATGCATCACACTCACGCTGTGCACCAATGTGACGCGCATAATTGATGCTTGATGTTGCCAGAACAATTTCATCAGCGAAACGAAGATGGTGTAACCCCTGGCCGACACCTTTCACTCCCACTTCATCCTATTTCAATTCTCGCATCGCGTTCGCGAGAGTGGCACTGAACGAGATCGTGTCACCATGTCGAACCCCTCTATTCATAGCGATTGCGACATTATTGTAGAATCACCAAGTATATAATATGGAGTAAAGACGCCTTGGTTGTTCAAGGCGTCCGTGGTCTCAACTGAATCGAAGGCTTTTTTTCAAGTCGGTGAAAGTAAAAAAAAAAAAAACAGCGGAATCTTGTACTCCCGCGACACTCCTGTGGGTTTTGAGAAGGTGTGTGTGATCAACAGCACTGAACCCGTTTCGAAACCATGCTTACTCGCTTGGGTACCGTTCATTTAATGTTCTTCCAATCCTGTTTAGCATTACTCTTGTGAAAACTTGTAGATGACAGACAGTAAGCAGATTGTGCGATATTTGCCAATGTCATGTGGGTCTCCTTTTTCTATATAACAGCAGGTTCTTTCTGGTTTTCCATTCCTTACAATCTTTGCATTCCGACAGAACGAGTGAAGAGCATTGTCAGTGCGTTGATAAAGATTGACTGTAGGCTCTTCAGACATTTTGATTTGATACTGTCGGACCGTGTGAAGTAGGATTCTTCATCGATATGATGGTATTTCGGACTTCGGAAGGGAACATCTCAGGGATGATTCTTCAATGTTCCCCCAGGCGAGGAGACAAATGGACGTCGCTGCCCAGAAGATCTAAGTAGAAATCGTGCCAGACCTTTATTTATCCATCATTCCCTTTCTCGATGGTGTAGTTGTTCCGCCTTCGTTTCGGATGGCAGTCACTTTTGTCTTATAATTGGCAAAGTCTGGCATAGCGGATGCTCTTTCCCGTCTCTGCACCTTCATCCAACACTTCTGCTCTTTTCTCTTTAAGGTCTTTTATCGCTTCTCTGCATCGTTTTGCAAGCTCGGACGTGGATTCGTGGTTGTCTGCGACTCGTACAGCTCCACGCTGACATATCATATCTAGAGTTTCCGGAGACAAGCGTCTCTTGGTGATTTTAGAACTTTACGCTTTGCACCTACAATCGTGAAGATGTTCTACGAGCGGATCATACACGTCCTTGATGTTGTTCTTTGCGATATCTACCCAAAAGCCGACTAGCGAAGCGAAGAGAACCAAGTTGATTATGGTTCTGGGACTTCGCTTTTGAATTGAAATTTTGTGAATTTTGCGGCTTTCTCTCCTCTTCGGGTGAACGAAGATCTTTCTCAAAGAAGACGATAATCCTATCCTGTGTAAAACTTTGCTATAACAGCGACATCTGTCAGGGTCATCCTTTTTCTGACAATGATGTGGTCAACTTCATTTTGTAACCTTTCACTGGATGACTATTACATCCAGCGTAGAGAGAACTTCTGAATTGCGTGTTCCAATATGTTGTCTTTGTCGTAAAGATAAATTTGGAAAGCCTTTCGCCTTTCTCGTTTCATTGTAGGTGGGTCCCGATGTAAAGTTCCTCAGGAGTTCTTCTGGGGCCGATTTTGGCGCTAAGGTCACCAACAATGATCTTGTAGAAAGTATGATTTTCACTGTAGAATTTTTCTACGTCCATATAGAAAGCTTTGACTCCTTCTTCGTAACTTGATGGTGGAGCATAAGTGACGAATGTAGCGACGACGAAAGTTGGCGACTCACATCTCATCCGTTAACGTCCGATTCAGGTCGTAAGCTGTTCTGAAAGAATCGATGGTCTTCACCATATTCTTGTTAAAGAGGACGCGAACTTCACCAACTCATGTGGTGTCGCATGTTCCCAAGAACAGTTCTTCACCAGTGTCATACACGGCGTTCAATGGGTGGTATTGTCGTCTAGATCAATCTGGTAACGTTGTACTTAGTCACCCTAGCTTGCATAATCAGATCTTCAATGGCCACTTCCGATGCAATTGTAAGCACAGATAATCATCGTGATTTTCCACTTCGCTAGTCAAAATGATTCCTGTACCATACCAGACATTCCTCCGTAATCAGGAGACTATTTCTTATTACTGCGTCTTGAACATAAATTTAGAATCCATGGACAGGGTGCCGGCTTCTAATCTCATGATATTTGGGAGAACGTGGTGTCTCCCGATAGTGTTTGGACTGTAAGCTACAGTCCGAACTCTATTGTTTCCATCTCGTTTCCACACTGCATCAATTTCGTGATACGCAGCATTCAACTTTCCTCATGATCGAGAAAATCGACGCTTTACTCACGTCAGGGTCGACGGAGAGATTTTTCTCCGGTTTTTCCTTGTCGCTTTTTGCACTTGGCGCATCCATTTGGGCCGTGACACTGTAAAACACACATCACATACAGTACACAACACATCACGCCATGTTCTACAGTTCCATTTTCTAGAGTTATGAACTTACGCCAATATAGACCTAGTGCTGGCAGTTGAACTTATAAAATGGAGGCATACATCAAAATAAAGTTTAAAATCAGTGGTCTCTTTTCAGACGAAAACAACATGTTGTTATGGCACAATTAACATAAACATGTTACAATACAATTAGTCAATCGAAAGAAGTGCTACCTACTTTAAGATTGGTAGTACAATGTCGCGGTAGTATACTAATCTTTGGCAGTGATAATTCTTCCACCGCGAGTAAGATCCACGAAACCAGTCTAAGGCACCACGATCACATCCTAACGTTGCGACAGCAACATTTCCCCGAATGACTTCGAGGCATTGTGTGACGATCGTCTTCATCCTTTCTACTTCTGAGGAGAAATACTAAGTTGTATGGTGATCACAAATTTGTGAGCGTTCCAGAATAGAAAGGAATATAAAACCAATTAGAGTTCGCAAACCTCAAACATTTTTTAAACGTATCACCCCACGAATCTGTGGTGGTACGAGTTTCAAGTGAGTAATGCCTATACCGGGTTGTAGATTGTGGGGAAGAAGGTGATTCCGTTCATCTCTCCCTGAATGAGTGTAAACGGAAGACGCCGAGTGGTCTTTCTTACGACTGATTCTGTTGCAATGCGCAACCTTTGTGTCCCGCCCCCGCCTGCGATTCATCGAAAACCCATTCGGACGAATCGCAGGCGGGAGTGGGGCGCAATAGTTGCGCATTGCAGCAGAAGCCGTCGTAAGAAACAGTTCCGAGGTTGTCCGGTCGCACTCATACAGAGAGAGATGAACGGAATCACCCTCTTCCCCACAATCTACGACCTGTTACCATTACCCAACACGTACCACCTCAGATTCGTGGGATGATGCCTTTAATTGAAGTGAGCGTGGTGGCGCATTCAAAGCGGATTGATTAACGCCAAACACTTTATCCACTTTATACAGAATAGAGAGAAATCCCAACGTTAACTATGGGCAAAAAATGCATCAGATAGCTTCATATAAAGCATAGTTGGGTCATAACGACATGGGGCAGTCGCGTAAGCGGGTGCTAGGGCTCGAAGCGGCGCGAATGAGATGACGGTTAAGTTCTAGGTGGAAACATAGGTGTGAACTGCAGCAATGAGGAGTGCCAGCAAGGGTCCCCATTTTTACAGTTGTGCACATTCAATCCTAACCAGCTACGCTCTACCGCACCGCATCAAGCGCAGCCGAATCGAAGCACATGTCGTTTTAACCCGACTATAGATAGACCTCACATATCACATGAAACCAGTAGATATCATCGGATTTGATGAACCGTATGACACGGAAGTGTCACGGATTCCGTGCGACTCTTTTATAACAGCATCTATAGAACGTGGACACACGACAAGGTTCTGCAGCGCTCTTACTTTTCGCTCGCTTTACGCTCCCACAATGAACAACAAGCACAACTCTTGAGCAGTAATATCAGCCAGAGGACGAGCAGGAGGAAGTGCCGCTAGCTGGAGTTAACGGGCGTCCCTGAGAGTGTGTGGCGGAGTGGAGCACACGCTCCCGCGTCCAGGCCTTGCTCATACGTCCGGAGATTTGTGATAACTTGACTTAGGACCTCCCAGTAAGTGTCTCAGGCAAAGCTGGACCATCAATGTCGGACACAAGCCTAGTAACTACCATCACTTTATGCGGATAAACTCTAGCCCCGACCACCCGCACACACCGGTTTCTCTGGGGCGTTAGAATCTCAGTGCCAGTTTCTTACGGGATCCACACATCAATGAGCCTCCGGAACTGGACCTGGGAGACTAACACCTGGGAACGCGACAGGAAGAATGGCGTCATTCAACCAGCGAAACGAACGAAAACAACGAAGAGACAGCATAACTGCATCATTCAAATCGATTTTCGACTTCTGCTAGGATGGAAAATACTGCCCAGAGTTTTACTTAACCACATTTACCAACCATCCTTTTTTCATACAATTGGAACACTAAAATTTGACGGGAGAAAGGATTAAATGTTATCGAAATTCTCCTTCAAATCAGTATAGTTCGATCTGACGGAAAGCCGTCTTTAGGAAATCGATAATCAAAGGGCCCACGCTGCCCTACTTTCGGTGTCTGCGTCTCTCGACATAACACGCTATTCGACTGTCGAGTATCGATTAGTTGGGACGAGACGTTATGGAACGGCGGGAACCAGCGGGTGCGTGTAAAGAGGGTCCTGGCGGAATATCGAGCATGCCCCGGTCATGCCTCGTCAGAGCAATTAACGATGGTGTGTGTCCTAAAGAGATTCACTTTCGTTGGCATCTAAATAACTGACTCTGCTTACCTACCGCTAAACATACACTGCATCATTGGCTAGGATATAATTCACTGTCTACTAAATTGTTTTGGAGGATTAGACACATTCACTGCAATTTTGTGATGTGAGGTGAACTTATAATCGTACCAGAAGAAAGAGAAAACCTCACGTGAAATATGACATAAGGATGTATCTAATAGCTTCAGATTACGTGCATAAAAATATTCGTTAAAACGGAACATTTCAGCTTTCAAAAGTAACGATAATGAGAATTGTCATCATCCTGTAACTCCCAAGCTTTTTTGTAGCCTAATTTATTTCTGAACAGAAGGAGCATCTGTATTTCTGACTTCTTCGAACTTACAGGAAGAGAAAGTGTTCAAATTTGATAAGATTTCTAGACTTTTTGAAGGTGATATAAAGACAAACTCGCTCTCTTTCTTTATTAGAGCACCATACAAAATCCCATGTACTTCTATCTAGCACTATTATTTTTGACTTATCCGGTAATTTCGACAGCTCAAACCACTCTTCTTTGCATATTTCCTTGTAACTGCGCAGTTTTCTGCGTCTCTGTGGCTAGAAGAACATCTAAGACGGTTGTCTGCGTCTTCAAGAACGGCTGGAGCACCACCTCATCGAGGTATGTTCGCGTATCCGCCGGCATATGCACTGGGCACGTTATGTCTCGGAGGCATTCGCGGGGAATCCACAAGGACCCTCACTACCGTTCGCCGTAACCAGCATCGTTTGCACTCGAGAGATGGGAGGGAGCAGTGTTGCATGTTGTGTTATTGTCTCGGGTTTTGTTATCGTTTATGTTTTGACGTGTTGTTATTAAAGATAGAAGGTTTAATTATCCAATATTGAGATATCTGGTGGAACATCGGTTTTGACTGAATATAACGCGTGGTAATGATTCACTTTGGCGTATCCACTTCATCTTTGAGATCACAAATAATTGAAGATCAGCAGCGAATCATTTCAGTATTTGTAATCATTTGAAAGTTTTATGCCTCCACTGCAAGACAATTATTTACTAACACCATAGAAACAATTTTTAACAAAACAATGAAATCGCATAACAATATAACAGCTATCCTCGTAGACTAGACATACATTTCAACAGAACGATGATCAGCTATGGACTGAAGAAACGGGATGGTCGGTACGCGTCTTTTGTGCTGCAGTTGAGCTTACATGGACTTAATTTATCAGCCCGACACCATGTTCATAGTCAGACATCCGATTTGCCGAATGCATCAACAATTTGCACAACGCTAGCGTAGGTACCAGTAGCGAAACCAAAGACAGCGAATGCCATAAGAGAAAGGTTCCGTATCCAAATCCATGGATTTAGCGAATCTCTGAAGTATTTTGATGTTGCATGTGCTGTCAGGTTGAATTTTTTGAGTCACTATTCGGAAGATGACATTGAAAGCTTATATATTATGTATAATATTATATATATATATATATATATATATATATATATATATATATATATATATATATATATATATATATATATATATATATATATATAGTAGGGTCAAAACAAATGAAGCTCGATGCAATTGCACATGATGCTTGATGCGTAAGCGGCTGCGCTCGAAGCGGTGGGACGTAGCGATGATTAACGAGGGGGACTCGTTTTAGCAATACTCATCATTGTTGCAGTTCGAAATTGTTCCAACTCGATCCCAACCACTAGCATTACTTACATTACTTGCGGGCGGTCACTTCGAGCGCAGCCCTTTGCATAACCGAGCTTCATTTCTTACACTGCTTACGCAACTGCATCGTACTGCATGTCGTTTTGACCCGTCTATAACTCTGAACGCACCTGGAATAAGAGCACAACAACTCAATCATTGGTGGAAACACCAGTGTCAGAGATGTACCAGCTACTGAACCAACTAGTGATATGAATAGTGCTAGATGTGGTATCAGCTCTGCCATAAAGCCTTAAATGCGTGAAAAAATATTTGAGGAGCTTCGGACAAAAAAGTATAGGACTACTATAGTACTGCACTAAGAATTGGTAATCAACTTACAGGTAAAAATCACTCCACCCATCCTTACACCATAGATCAGCTTCTCTTGTCGCTCTACAGCTACCTGAACTATTACAAAGCAAAGTAGATCAACATAAGTAAATAACGGTACCTTTCGCTTGATCCATTTCTCGACTCGCTCCATAGGCACATAGAATTGCAAAGGATAGGAAACGAGTATACACGCAACAAACATTAATTTGATAGTTTGATAGAAACTGAAATAAGGTGCTGTTCAGAAGCTTGTATTGAATACAAAATAAGCAAACTCTGGAGTATATTAGAACTCTGCAAGTGAAGCTTTATCCGGCACTGAATTACACGCTTTGTTCCATCCATAATGAGATAAACTCGGCCATTGCCAAACGTGGCTAGGTTGGCAAGTGCTAACAGGCGATAATTCTTTGTTTATAGTATCGCATGTAAGATGAAGAAGTATTTGTAGGGAAGTTAAAAAGTTATAGGACGGGTATAGCCCAGTCGGTGAAAGATCCGCTGTGGCCGCATAGTTCGAAACTGTCTTAGTGTCAATCAAAGCATTCATCCATTAAGGGTAAATAGATTGATACCAGAGATGTCTGGTAAGAACACTGAATTGACATCGGCTGACCCCACAAGTCATTGTAGGCCAACACGTGTTCCAAAACCTCAACAGTTATGAATTGCAGTAAAACGCGTTGGCGCATCCCAGATGCAATCTCAAAATGTAAAAAATAAAGCAAATATAAATGGGAAACCAGAAGAATTATTAATCGAATATCTCACTTTGTCTGCGGTAAGTTCAACGTTAAGGTGTCCATAACGCCATCTCCAAATCGTAAGTAGCCGAAAAATCTGAAAAAAAATACACTGCAACCTTTCAAGAATGGACAGTACCAAATTTTACTAAGTCACTAACCCTACTATCATGTACAGTATGAGAACAAGTAAACATGAAGTATTTAGTACACCATTGTAAGTGATGAAGTGCAATGGCTCATCCATTTGATTTTCAATAGGGAGGACCTTAATTTAAAAAAAAAACTGAAAGTGATTGAATACAATGCCGGTACTACTTAACTACATACCACGGCTACACCTTCAAAAGCAAACATAACGGTGCCGAAGAAAAGCGGCAGTGTGGACCAATTGCCGACAGCCGGCAAAGTCCAGCTTGGCCGTTCGACTTGAAAGAGCTGTTGGAGAACTATACAAACGGCGATGAGGTAGACAACATTTGCTATGGCTGCCAGAGGAGCTAGTGCCTAGAACAGCTAGCTTTCGAACTAGAGTACACATTCGAATCGTTCAGGTACCTTAAGCTCTCTAATGGTGCACAGTCCCATTATAGGGACCAGAAGAAGAGCGATCCAACCGGCTTGCGAAATATGAATGTTTGACGTTTGGTCAAAAAACTGGAATAGATTTATTATTGCTCGTCTATAGTAGCACTTCGCTTTATCCTCTTCTCTACAACGATCGCGACCCGTTACACATCTTAATGGTGAAGCCTGCGGATGAAATCCAGGCGGGACCATCGTTGGCTTCACTCGGACTGTAGCTACGAGTGGTGCTAGCTAAGGTGTAGTCAGGTCAAAACGACATAAAGCTCGATGTAGTTGCGTAAACGGTTGCACTCGAAGCGGCACGGTTGAACTGGCGATTGGGATCGAGGTGGGACCAACGCGAAATGCAGCGATAAGTGGTGCTAGCAAGTGTCCCCTCGATCCCAATCGCTACCGCGCCACTTCGAACCGCTTACGCAACTGCACTGAGCTTCAGGTCGTTTTTACCTGACTATACTCAGTTGGAACACTATTTCGAACTTGATTTTCTTTTTTTTTCAACAAATTACTCACGCCGCAACTTAAATTCACTCGCTCACTCAGAACGCTTCACAACTGTGGCTAACTAATAACTCTGACACATTTCATGAGCCTCCATCTACGGATGAAAATGGTACCGATGGGAACGCTTGGAGAGTTTATAGTTCAAAGGTCGCCTGTTGTCGCATATCTAACATCTAATATCTAACCAAGATCAATTTGCATGTTTTCTCAGATAATCGCACACTTTGCTACATTTCATGCTGACGTCTCCACCTCCCTCACTTCCAGTCCTTTCATGGTTTTGTTTCTATCCATGTAGTCAATTGTCGCCTACTTAGACATGTGGCTCACCTCATCCATGAATTACATTGTAGTAGAAACGAGAAGTAACGTCATCTCACCTGTTTTAAGTTATCTGCCATAAAAACGAAGTACACACAACAGAAACCAAGCTGTGCCAAGAACATATTTACATTGACCACCTGCCTAAATACTATTTTTAAAACAAAACCTGTAAATTCACACTTGCCAACATCGATTACTTCCAGAAATATCCATGATCTCTGATCCATGGCGGCCCAATTTCAACGGCTGATCGCATGACGTTCGCATAGTCCAGGCGTGGTTGCGACTTACTGAATACAGCAAAGAGAGGTCAATAGAATACTAATCGACACAATTACTATAAATCCTACAGGTAGGCGAGGTAGTGTTGGGCAAAGACGAGTTGTCGTGTACAATAAATACATATCGAGCAGATACAGGCAAGAAGGATTAAGCCCAACTAAAATATTAATATAATCCGTCCTGGTATTACGCACTCTAGAGACAAGATATGCTGCAATCAAGCATTCATAAACGTATACCCAAAGTCCAGAGTGTTTGAACGCTAACGGAAGCGACAGCATTCCTGTACCCATCATCACCTGGAATCATTGTATTTGTATCAGTTGCCCAAACAGTGCCCAGATGTAGTCGGGTCAAAACGACCTGGAGTAAAGCGCAGCTGCGTAAGCGGATGCGACCGATGTGGGACCCTCTCCATCTCTTTGGCCTAGTTGCAGCAGGCTCCCACCTCGATCGCAGCCGGTAGCTCCTCCGCTCAGGCTTGATATCGCTTCGACCCGACCATACAGAGATCTAATACGTACTACACAGACAACATTCAAAATAACTCCAAGTCATTTTTTTTTTGATTGTTGCCTTTTTTATAACCATGCTCAATCGTCTTTTGCATTCTCTGAGTATCATACAAATGCCAATGCCAAAGTCCAGATGACCTACCTTTATCATGTGTATCAGTGCTTGATCAGGTGATATGGAGCCGCGTTCTTTGATACGCGGCGTGAAAAGTTCCTGCATTGTTGGCTCCCTGCAAATTTATAGTGTCAGTAGCCCAATCAATAAATTACTGGCTTCGGTACTAATCTATTGATCTGCGTACTAATTTATTGATTACAACATGCTTACATTAAAAAGAAAATGACCCGATTTTTTCCCAGAGTAGTTGAACCGAAGTCCGAAGGTTGAAGGCATCACCTCACGAATCTGAGGTGGTGCAGATTTCAGGTGGAGTATTCTTATAAGAAATAGTAGATTATGGAGAGGATGGTGATTCCGTCCATTTCCTGCTAATTGGCGTAAAAAACGGCCCAGAAGATGCGGCTCCGCACAAGGCTGGCGCGCTCCAATCGAACTCCCTGTAGAAAAAATTGCGCCAGAACGCCTGAAGTCGTATCTTCCGTGCCGTTTTTTTTACGCTAATTAGCAAGAAATGGGCGGAATCACCCACCTCTCCGTAATCTAAAATCCCGTCTACGAATACTCCACCTGAAATCCGTACCACCTCAGATTCGTGGGATGATGCCTTTAAGTCAATGCTGTTCCACAATACCAACAAACCATGGTCGAGCTAAAACGACTTGACCTATGGTAAACATGCGTGAACGCTTGAGCTACCCGTAGAGTGACGGAACCCTCATTAATCTCTACAACCCAATCGGATCTAGCTCAACCGCTTACGCAATTGCACTAGAAATGGAGTCGTTTTAACTAAATCGTATGAAGCCAACCAGCATATGAGTTTATTTTCTTCATAACATTTCTCAAAATTTCAGTAGAAAGAATGAAAGTTGTGTAGAGATGTGTCGACATTTCAAAAAGAAAAAAAACGGACACAAAAAATTATCCGTTGAATTTAGGAATGTGATTTTTGGGATAGTGATTTCTGCAGTCACGTGAGTGCACCACGGACAGTACGTCCGTAGATTATGGAGAGGAGGGTGATTCCGTCCATTTCTTCCTAATTGCCGTAAAAAACGGGTCGGAAGATGCGGCGCGTGCACAAGGCTGACACGCTTCAATCGAACTCGTTGTGCAAAATAGCGCGCCTGAACGCTCAAAGCCGTATCTTCCGGGCCGTTTCTTGCGGCAGTTAGGAAGAAATAGACGGAATCACCCGTGGGGTGATGTCTTCAATTTATCGTACTTAAACAGTCCTCAGACAGGAAGCTTTAACAGAAATGAGCCCCGGTGACGGAAGACGGAATTTTTTGAAGAGTTGCAGTAAACGAGCATCCGCAATCAAAAAGTTTTGATTTTATCATCTGACGTCATAGCGAGTTACCTATATCTGCTAAGAATAACAGTGTGTTAGTGTGGATTTCATATCTAGCAGAAGTTTACTGACTCAGTTTTTCTCAACAGAACTTAGTAAACCTTAGTACGAAAATGGAGGCGAAAAAATGTTCCAATTGATTGAATTGGAGACGTCTCGAAATAAAAGAAGGCAAGAAAAAGGGATGGTTATTCGTGAGTGTTGGGTTGGGAGCATTGATGATTAGTTTGATTATCAAAGACCTTTAGAAGCTTAAGACTTTAGACCTCTGGAAGCTGAAGTGTATTTAGATTTAAGGGTAGTATAGGCACAGCTGGCTACCGAACGGCAGTAATAATTACATAATTGCGAATTATGAATGAAGTCAATCTCTCTACACCCTTCTTTTTAAAAACCTGGATGATTTGAATTTAAGAGAAAAAATTCAAAAGTTGTATGATAAGAAAAAAGCAGAACTGCAAAAAAGCAGGGGAACAGAGCTGATGACTGTAAGCAAACCTTGTCATATGATAAATTTCTAACCTTCTGGAACCACCAAATAATTGAAAAAAAAACAGAATAAATTACTTACTTCATTATTGGATTTTAGAATCTGAAATGAGTTGCTCAATGTACGAAACCATGCTGCCGATGGCATAGGCAGTGTTTTATCGACCGTACAAGTCGATTGGAGTAGAACAAACAGTTGGCCAGTTAGGAATGATCTACGTTGCCTCAAATCCATCAACTGATGATAACAGTCAACCAATCACTTTACCATCTGTTACTCCCTATACGCCCAAAACCCTTTCACTCCTAATATTTCCGATAAAGTGCGTGAAACTGTCGGAATACTAGTGCTCAACAAGATATCGGATCGAGAATATTCATCATATGTCATGGGCGGGTATAGCGCAGTGGTATGAGGTCACCGCTACGTTTGCGCGTTCGCTGGTTCGACATCGCTCGAGGCCAACCAAAGCTTTCATTCCGAGTTAATAAATTGATAGCACACTTGCCTGGAAAGGTATGAAAACTGTCTAAGCGCAGCTGTTGATCTCAGCAAGTCATTGTATAGATCACATACGAGATCATGGACCGCTGCTATTTTGGATTAAATTCAAAGGGAAATCAACGTATTCCGAATAGATTTGATCACCGTCAGGCACCCGATCCTTTATCGATCACCGTACCCACCTTTGACGTCGCAATGGTTGTAACTCATTCCCATTCATCGTTGACATTGACGAGATGGACATTACCTGAAAACTGTGGAATGGAGCATCCAAAAACGAGGAGATAAATAAGTAGCACAGTGAATGATTATTTAAAAAAATATAGTACGATGAAAAATGTTATTATCGAAGTAAATCCTTTGAAATTACGGCAACAAAGCGAGTTTTTATCAACGTTATGCGGTGCCGGACAGGGTTGATAACAAGCGTTCATAGTTGATAGCGTAATCAGAAACGATCTAGAATTCAAATAGGAGCAGAGTTCGATTCTATACGATGAAAAATTATTACGCATAGCTACGAACAAATGTTACAGCTCTCAGGAAGAATCCCGCTGACAGTTTTGTTTGAGTTTTTCCCGTCCGCCCCCTTCCCACAATCTAGTTCTATATATTTACACGAACCTGGGTAAATTAAAGGTCTAAGCTTCCGAAGAACTCAAATTATGTAGAGAATAGGAGTATAAGAATTTCCGCACTACGTGGGAATTGAATCACTAGAGAATCTCCGAACAGATTTCCACTACGCTTCTGGATTATCATTTAACAAGCGTAAGATTCGTTGAACTGCTCAGTTTAGGTGGAGTTTACTTCCACAAAGAATAGGGGCCCCAAAGATTGATGTGGATCATGTATCGAGAGATTACCAGTGACCCTTTCTATCAACTAAACCTGAATCTACCAGACATTTACCACTAGATCATAATAAAAGACCATTCTACAGAATCTATAATATAAGAAAATATAAGAAGAACGTAAGTTGAAAATAAAGTGCCATTCCATCTGAAGTCTATCTACAAATGCTTCCGAGGTTACATCAAAGCGGCTGCGCTGGATGTGGTGCGCTAGACGGGGCGGCTGCAATCGAGGCGGGACTCTTCTTAGCTCCACCCGAGCTACCTTAGGCTGCCAAAAGTCCCACCTTGGTTGCAATAGTTATATACACTGGGCCGCTTCGAGCGCGGTCGGTTACGCAACTGCACCAAGCTTCATTTCGTTTTAACTCAACTAAATATCGTTCTCGTACCTTACCTTTTTTGTACCTATCTATTCGATTATTCGGAAGTTTCATGAAACCCAGGTGATCATTGACATTGTGCTACGAAACAAAATCAAGGAACTTTTTGGTGTTCTCCTGAAAACTCAAGTCGTTTTCACTTTGAGCAGCTTCAGGTCGTTTTGACTTGACTGTACGATTAGTTGCTGGACAACTAGACTTCGGAAGAATCTGATAGTTTATTCAATTTCACATAACAACCAACCATTGGTTCCGAGGAAATCATTGTCATACCAATAGCAATCGGGATAGGAAAGTTCTGAAAATACCCTCTGTACAACCGTTACGTGGTAGCTAGTAGCTTAACACCTACGATTTTTTCATCAACTTTCATCATTTCATTCATCCTACCATTTTCATCAACTTATATCAAATGAGTGTTCGGCCCCAAAAGTCATTCTGTTGCAGAATTCTTAAGTAATATATCGCCTTGAGGATCATGTAACTCCACGACTTTGCTGAAGCACTTTTCATTGTGTTGTCTGACAATTGCGATGATCCACCTATCTAAGATATTGGTTTCTTTCTGCTCTCTTCCTTCTAGCCCTATCCTCAGATCTCTTTTGTGACCCATTACACCGCTTCGGGAATGATGCTGCCATAGGGACAGAACAACCATTCTGAGAAACTACTCTGATTTATTCCTTCGTGATCCTATTTATCCATGGGCCTCGATTCTGAATTACAAGACCAAATACAGTTTCTGGGTGGATTTTTGTGTGTGTGTGTGTGTTTATTCTGAGTCCCCGTTGCTTCGTCGCACTTAAGGTGTAAGAAGATAAAGTGTATGGTAGTGTAGTGTCAGTCTTCTTCGATATGGGTCAACGTGTTCGACATTAATTCAAAGGAGGTTTACAAGCGCATATCGGCACAGACAACAATTTGTGAGTGCCAACGGATGTATTAAGTTCTTCTTCTTATCATTTCGTACAAATGCAGCGCTACCAGGAAGCCAAGACAGGAACCATACGCCAGAAATTGTGATTGCTTCAGAACTTCATGCCACTACCATCCTTTAACCAATTATTGAAATCCTACTCGTCTCAAAATTAACTTCACTCGTTCTCACATCAACGAAGTTCTCGACAAACTACACCTGATCGATTTACTATTATCCTTTAATTGAGAGCAAACACAACAAGAAATCAATTTATTTACTGTACAAAACTTCAAGTCTCATATATGTGGAAGAAGTAAGAATTCAATGTCTGAATGATAAATCTAATGACTACAAACTAAAATGACAGGTACAACTAACAAAGTGCTAACTGATACGTTAACGGTCACCGGTAATACAAGATTATACACCCGCAGCAAAGGAGATAATCAATTTCAACAAGAAAGTGTAATGTCTGGTGAGTATGTAAGGAAGAAATGCTTTGCCTATGCCTGCATTTGTACTGGCATTTACTGGGAAGCTCTCCTTACCATAATTGTCCAACCATGATAGCGAGAGCTCAAGCCTGTCATTCCACAAACGATACAAGTTTGAGGTAGGATTTCATGAAAATAATGGCCTGTACAACTCAGAAATATGCAAGCATTCAGTGCAAAGTCGGTTTCGTGCAAAATAAGAAAGTAAGAAAGTAGTAATGAGTCAGGTTACTTGTTGATGCTTAAATGTGCAATCCATGGCGTCACTCCTATTTCGCTTCAGTCTTTTTCGGTGCTTTCGCAGTAGAAGATGGGCATATTTCCTGACACAGACAAATATCGCACTTCGGCTTCACGGGAAGACATGTCTGTTGTCCAAATCCAACAAGAAGTGGATTTATTGTTGGCCAATAGGACCTGAGAATTAAAACATTGAGAAATATTGTATTACGATACTATATCGGAATTTAGATTTATCTTGAACAGAAACCTGCACCCTAAGAGACTCATATACACCAAGTGCTCTGGAAATTCGAACTATCTAACCCACTTTCAACAAAAATCTCATCATGAGTATCAAAAACGTCTTATCCTCAAATCACTTGGACGCGACGTTGTGGGGGAATTTCCTTGTCAGTATCTCTCAGGTACTAGACAAGATTCGGAACGAGGTTTGCAACTACCAA
Source organism: Necator americanus (assembly GCF_031761385.1). Taxonomy (NCBI): domain Eukaryota; kingdom Metazoa; phylum Nematoda; class Chromadorea; order Rhabditida; family Ancylostomatidae; genus Necator; species Necator americanus. Next base: position 33,384,566 of record NC_087373.1, on the reverse strand, counting down.
AGTCAAAGCGCGAAACAACCCTCGAAAATCCAGGAGTCAGATAGATTAGGCAAGTAACCGTTACCATGAATAGTCTTGTGGTGTAAACACAGCGGTCTTCTGCTGATCCCAGTCCACCTGACATCTGGATCCGCAGAAGGAAAATACGTTTAAATTCGTGCCTAAGAGACTACCTTACTGCAAAAGCATTCCCGAAAGTTCCCTCTAAGAAGGCCTATCCGATAAAAACTACCTTGGTAACATTTTCTGGAGTTTTTCGCGCGTTTTTTCCGGCGTGTTTGTTTCCATCCACCCTGAAAGCAATTTAATTAAGGAAACAAAAACTGAACATGCTGGTTTCTTCGTAGTTCTGTTCTTCGTAAATTCCTACTAGACTACAATTAAAACAACAGAGGATCTTAAGGCAACTGAAAAAAGTATGTAAAAGAGAAGAAACTACCTAGTCTATTCACAATTCTGTGCACGTGCGTATCCACGGCAATTCCGTCTACCTTATCGTATGCTATCTGTAACACTAAATGTGCCATTTTCGGTCCAACTCCTGGCAGTGAGCAGAGATCTGATGGAAGAACAGTTATGGAAGTATAAATGATTTTTAAAAAATACATTATTTCTCAATGCTAGCAAAATCTAGCGAAGATTCTAGTAGTAAATAAACTAACCTTCGATGGAATCTGGCACATCACCTTTATACTTCTCCTTCAATATCGCTGCTGTTTTCTGAATGTAAACTGCCTTCCTCTGGAACAAGAACGTTTCAATTTTGGTATACAAACCCTACTCAGGGAAATCCTGAGTCACATACTTTGTAGAATCCTACGGGACAGAGTAGTTTCTCCAGTTCCAATGTCGGTATGCTGAGCATCGCGTCCACGTTACAACCGTGCTTACGTAATCGCTGAAAACCTCGTAAAACAGACTTCATCGAGAAAATACATGCTGATCAAGCAGAGAAGTAACGCAAACTGATATAGAAAAAGCGCTTGAGTGGATGAAGTTGGGCTCCAATAGATAAGATAACGACTTGACTTATAATATATTACATACGAGAATATATTAACAACCACGTTCCAAAGAACAACCAATTGAATTGTGAAGCTTTTTGATAACTCAAAGAAGAAAACAAGCAAAATTATAAATGAGACAATGAGAAAAGCAAAATTTCGAGGGAAACCAACAATCGAAAGTAGCATTGAATAACAAGAACTAAGGTGAGTCACAGGTAAACAGAAGTTAACGGAGAAACGAACACCAGATGTAACAAGGATGAAACAGAACGCACCATCATTGCAGCTGAAGTGACTTCGTCCTTCGTTTGACTGGACAACATCAGGGCCAATAACACTTGGAAACGAAATGTCTAAAAATTTAGTATAATGGTGAAACTTAACAACTTCCTTTAAAACCACTTGAAGACTTCTTTACGAGGAACTGGCCCGAAATCACTGAAATATGGTCGAAATCATTACCGCGTATTACAGAAAAGAAATTTCTGCATTAATCACACATTACATTTTTGGCAATTCGTCCCTATTGTCTCAAAAGCACCAGACTGAACTGATGAGAGCTGATGAGGCGAAGATGTATTTCTATTTCATTGATCTTTCAAAAGAAAAATCAAACGCAACGGCATACGTGCAATAGGGTCGAGCCGAACCCTCCTCAGGTGAAGGGGGTTTAGCTCATGGAGTGCAGCTTAAGTGAAGGAGGTAATTTCGTCAACCGTTTAAAAGTGAAGCAGATCCTTTCTCCAACCGTTCAAAAATGAAGAGGTCAGAGCACCGGTTCCGACTATCGCGTCTATGCGCAACGGTATCACAGTTGATCTCTGAGCATCGTTCAATCTTATCGAAAGCACTCGTGTATATCCATAAGTCAAAAAGCCAAAATATACGAAATTAGTGTTATTGCTGGACATGAGCATAATTTGGAAAGAAGGCGTAATTTAGGAAGAACTGAGATTCGGGATTCTCTGGGGACTTTCTATAATTTCTGAGATAAAATCTGAGCAATAAAGCAACTTTCCCTCTCTGTGTTTAATATTAACATAGCGGTATGAAAAAACCCACACCTCGGGAGCTGCCAACGGATCCGCCAATTTGTGACATCCCATCGTGTCCACCGGAGCATCGCCTGATTTTCGCATCTCTGTTATTTTCTCAAGCTGTAACATTAAAATTGCAAGAGATAGCGAGAGGATGAGGAAAGCAGAATATCAAGGGTAATTGACGATGAGAATTACGTCCACAGCATAATTCACCTGAAGTTTCCATAGGTCTTCAATATCGCATGTCTTTTTCGCAGCCGCCGTGAGCTTTTTACCACGTATCGTACGTTTCATTGCTGAAATAACGTATTATTCAAACTATACGTGAACACAGCAAGGATGTCATAGAAAAAGACAACTTTTTAAGAGGAAAAGAATTTGCAGGTCCAAATTGCAAATAGATAGGGATTTTCAGATCTATGAAGAAGACATAAGTATCGAAAATTCGGGGCAAAAAGCATAATAAAAATGCAGCTAGCAACCAGACATGATAAATCTCAATTATGTTTTACAAAAACAATTTTTCTTCAAACTATTTAAACGAGAGTTTAATACACAAAACCGAGCTGAGTTCGTATCTTTACAAAACAACGCTGGAAAAATCCTTCAAGAGAGCCATTTCGATGTAACGTACCTTGTCTGACAGAAGTGTAGGTGAACAACGAAACCAGCTGTCGAAAGAATTCCAGGATATTGCCACAATCAAAGTTCTGTACTGACAAACTCCAGAGATAAAGCACTTCGGTATTTTAACAAGGACTTCGCCGGCAGTGAAGGATAGTCTCGATAGGCAAATCCGAATAAGTAACCACAAACTCACATGAATGTAAACGGACAATCCTTATGAACTCGAGTAGTGAACTAGGAGCGATAAAATTTTAAAAAATGCACTGCTAGAGTAAGGACGCAACTGCACTCATCATAGCAACGACCGTAACACGCTTTCAAATTGAGTGAGTGAACTTCTTATTTAGTCATGGACGAACACTCCCTGAGGCGGTATGTCCAGGATATTCGTCCGTGGGAGGATCAGCATAATTGAAATGTAGGGGAAAAAGTAGTTGGGGGGATGGGGAGCACTCAGTGGCGCCCTTATTTTTCGGCGCTCGAACTTACTTTTTCTCTTAGTACCATTAGCTTACATGTCATAGATCTTTTAAGACTAATGCTTAACCTTTAGGGTCCCGATTGATTTGAAAGCAGCATACCATGAATCCGGGGTGGTACGGATTTCAGGTGGAATATCCGTGTACAGCACGGATCTCCCTTACTAGAGGGATCACAGCCGGTTAGTCGCGAGGCTACGTGGCGCGTCCCCGGGTGACGGATAGGGGGCTAATCGCGGACCAAAAGCGACCTTGTGCCTCCTTGTATCCCGCACGTCGGTTCGGCCAAAAGCCTGCAACTAAATGACAGGAAGGTGCAAGGGAGTGGTTTGGAGTCGCCTCCAACAAATAAGCTCCACATGTCCACTCCCAAAGACTCATGGGACTAGAGGCTTGCAACCTGCCCATGGGTTTTAAAATTTTTTTGCATGTCACAGTAATAGAAAAGAGTCTCCTGATTCCGGAGGAAAGCCTGGTACGGTAGCGTCAGGAATGGCGGGGTTGGAGGAGTCACACAGGTTACCGAAACGGAAAAGGACTAGGATGACGATCTGTACTTATAACGCACGTACGCTTGCATCGGAAGCGGCCATCGAAGATCTGATGATGCAAGCCAAGACGATCAAGTACGACGTCATCGGACTGACCGAGACGAGACGACGTCACCCTCTCAACGCCGTATATAAAACAGGAGAAGAACTGTTCTTAGGAACATGCGACAGTAGAGGTGTTGGTGGAGTTGGCGTACTCGTCAACACGAGTATGGCAAAGAACATCGACTCTTTCGAACAACTTGGATCGGACGTCTGCGGACGAGAAGATGTGGTCCAACACCAGCTTTGACAATCTTCGTCGCTTACGCTCCAACATCAAGCTATGAAGAAGAAGAAGTCGAAGCTTTCTATATGGACCTGGAGAAGTTCTACCGAGAAGATCATGCCTTCTACCAGGCCATAATTGGCGATTTCAACGCCAAAGTTGGCCCAAGAAGAACGGCTGAGGAACTTCGCATCGGGACCCACGGCCTACAATGGAATGACCAGGGGAGAGGCTCTCCGAGTTCATCATGACGACTAAGACCATCCATGGGAACTCGCAATTCCAGAAGCCCTCCTCTCTACGCTGGACGTGGGAGTCACCCGGTGGAGGGTACCGTAATGAAATAGACCACATCATCGTCAATAAAAGGTTCTGCCTGACGGACGTCGGTGTTGTACCAAAGTTCTATACGGAATCGGACCATCGCCTCCTCCGAGGAAGATTTTCCTTCACAAGGAGAGCAGAGAAAGCCGCCAAGTTTAGAGAGAGAGAAATCCCAGGACTACCATCAACTGGGATCTCTTCGCTACGCTAGCCGGCTTTTGGGAAGATTCCGCAGTGGACAACATCGACGAGGAATATGACCGGCTCGTTGAACACCTTCACGACTGCGCGAAGAAGGCTGGGAGTTTTAAAACCACCAAGAGACGCTTTTCTCTTGAAACTCTTCAGCTGATACGCCAGCGTGGAGCAGCACGAGCCGCAGGGAACCAAGAACTCACGTCCGAGCTCGCAAGGCTTTGCAGAGAGGCGATAAAGGAAGACCTTAAAGAGAGAAGAGCAGAAGTGCTGGCTGAAGCTGCAGAGGCGAGAAAAAGCATTCGCTATGCCCGTCGAGACTTCGCCAGTCGCAAGACGAAGATGACTGTTCTCTGGAACCCGAAGGGAACAACTATTGCATCGAGAAGAAGGATGGAGAAAATCATCCACGACTTCTATTCTGATCTCTCCGACAGCCATGTCCACTTGCCTCCTTACCATCTGAGTGAAGATGGACATATCACTCCAGAGGTTCTCCCGTCCGAAATACGACATGCTATCATGTCGGTAAGAAATCGTACGGCACCTGGTCCCAACGGAATAAGAACACATGAAGAACACATGAATAACCTTCCGCCAATACTCATCAACACCCTGGCGAGGCTCTTTACACGGTATCTGTCGGAATGCAAGGTGCCTAAACAGTGGTAGACCAACAAGACCGTGTTATTGTATAAAAAGGGAGATCCACATGACATCGGCAACTATCGCCCAATCTGCTTACTGTCCGTCATCTACAAGCTCTTTACAAGAGTGATCCTCAATAGGATTGATGCTCTTCGTGTCCCACGCGAAAGGAGGAACCACTGGGCTACTCTGGCACGCGATCGGGACAAATGGAAGAATTACTGGCGCCCGCTCGACCAGTTCGAAGATCAACGGGAGTCAAGGTGATCAAGGTGATCCGTATACGGCATCGTAGATTATTGAGACAGGGGTGGTTCCGCTCATCTCTCCCTGTATTACTGCAAACAGCCGGCCCCTGAATGCTGTTTTGTACGATGTCTTTTATTGGAGCGCGCCACCCTTGCGCGCGTAGCGTCCTTTAGTGACTATCGGGACAGTCTGAATTGATTTTCGACGAATCACAGGGCGGAGACGGCGCGAGGGATGGAGATTTGCAATAGATGGCGTCGTACAAAACAGCATTCCGCATGGGAAAGTGCCCGATCTAGGCTTGTTTTTCTACTGGACCCGCAGTTATCCAACTGGGAAAATTTTATTGGATATGGGGTCAGGAAGCCGAGTACCATTGGGACTTCTTTAGAGCCAGGCGAGATCGCATCCTTGAAGTCCCGATGAGGAAGTTTGGAGCGGATGTTCTGTTACGCACCCAATAGTCCTGTATTTTGAACCATTATTGCCTTATTGGGTCATTTTTGTAGCGGTATGAGAGGAATCAGAAAAGAGCGTGCAAAGTACAATCGGATACAGACGTGCTTTATGCCTAGATATGCTCTGTTTACATCTGACTCTACGTTTGCCTCTCATTCCCCATTTGAGGTTGTCTCTGTGGGTATGGAGGATTCTAATGGCAAGGCAGGCGTATGGTCACGTCAAAACGACATGAAGAAGTGAACGACAAATAGGTGCAGTTGCGGGAGCGGCTGCGCTCAAAGCGGCGCGGTGGAGCTAGCGGTTGGGATCGAGGAGGGACTGCCACGAACTCTAGCGATGAGTGGTGCTAGCAAGGGTTCCCAGTCGATCAGATCGTAACTGCTACGCTCTAACGCTTCGAACGCAGCCGCTTACGCAACTGCACTGAGTTTCATTTCGTTCTGATCGTGACTAAATTCATGTCTTATACAGCTCATATTTGGTGCTGGGATAAAGTGAAACGTGGTATAGTCGGGTCAAAACGACATGAAGCATGGTGCATTTGCGTACGCGCTCGAAACGGTGCGGTGAAGGCAGCAGTTGGAATCTAGGTGGGATCACAAACTGCAGTGATGGACGGTGTCATCAAGGGTTCCAGTGGGCTCCTAACCGCTACGCTTCACCGCACCGCCTCGAGAGAAGCCGCATACGCAATTGCACAGCGCTTCATGTCGTTTCGACCTTACTATAGGACTTCTTAGCAAATTTAATTTTTCAGGAAGTAGTGACAAAGTGAGATTCAAAAGCGGTATTTAGGAATGCCTCTCCCAAAGCCTCCGCTTCCTAAACCTTCCTATTTTCGTTTGCGGGAACTCAGAAGACGGTCACAGATCGAATGAAATTTGTTCGAAGAATGCGCACGTCAGCAAACTGGAGGTGAGCGGGGAAAATAATGTGACCTTTAGAAAATCGATGGACGAAAACTATGCTATATTTAAGATATATGGGTTCTTTTTTCTTATTGTCTGGCGAGATGTTGTTCTCTTTGAACGCTATTCACTGCGAACCATGAACAGGCTCATCGAGGAAGCCGTAGGCCAGGGAAGTGTGGTCGGGTCAAAACGACATGAAGACGGACAGTTGCGCAAGCGGCTGCCCTCGAAGTGGAGCGGTGGCAACACCTCCAAACCGAGGTGGGACCGCGACGAACTGCAGAGGTGGGTTGGGATAGCGAGGATGCTTGCACGATTCCAACCTCTACGGTCCACTGCGCTGCTTCGAGCGCAACCGCTTACGCGACTTTAGCTTCATGTCGTTTTGATCCAACTGTACAGCGCGTTCCATCCTCGTTACAAACGCATTCACCTTGTCACTTTTAAGGTCAAAAATCTTCTCAGTCATCTAGAATTGTATCAATCTCCCAAGAAGACTTTTGTAGACTTCTTCGCAACCACAGAACCGTGCCAAGGAACTGCATGTGTGGGATTTTATGACTGCAACAATATGTTTTTTAGGGGAGCCTCACCGATTTTTGAGGGCCTTACGGAGAAGATTTTTTTTTCGTAAGTTTTACATTACTATTACACATTACTATTTTTATTACTATTATAATTATAAAATTATATTTATAAACATTTCATGTTATTATTACATATTATATTACCGATTTTCCTTCCTCACTTTTGAATTTTTGTCATTGTTGAAGCTTCCACACAAGAAAAACGAAATAGTTTCTCATTTCGGCGTTTGGATAAGCCTTTTTTTTTATTTTGTTTTCTTCCAGTATATGAACTGATCCTTCGAACTTGACAAAGAAATTCTGAGTTTCGAAAATTGTTCATGCAACAAACTGAAGGCAGATTCAGCACCATGCAAAAAGAGGATACTCAGCTGATAGTTGTAAGTCCGATTCGACTTTCGACTTCATGTAGATTTTATTAAAAGATTTGGGTGCAAGAAAAGCGGAATTGGGTGCACGTAGAGATTACTCTCATATTGTGGCGCACCGACAATCGACGGCAGAACTTCGCGTGCCTACGGACATGTTGAAAACATTTGAAGACGTGCAACTGACAACAATATAAGCCGAGTACACAAGCGACATAGAGCAATGCGTAAGTTGTGTAAGCGACTGCACTCGAAGCGGCTGGCGCCGGGCTCGCTAGCTCCACGCATCACTGCAATCTGAATGGAACTAGCGCTAGTCACACCTCGCTCCGAAGCGCTAGTTTCACCGCGCCGCCTTGAGCACAATGATTGACATTTGACAGCATTTAAAAGATTGGCGCGGCTTGCGTAACTGCACCGAGCTTCACGTCGTTTTGACCCGACTATGACACGATTAGTATCACGAAAAGAGCGGATTGATTAAGAAGTTGATGGAAATGTTCGACGACTTCTTTTTCGAACTTTTTAATCAATCCGATCCACCGTCGGACATTTTTTCTTGCCCTGTGGGGACCATATCTGGTCATATTCAGGGAGAACAATCTGGAAAACCTTCATGAGAATTCAAGGACAGTCGAACACGGGCACTGGTTTACGAGGAATTACAAGTATGTAGTCTCTCCTTCTGGGACCTTGTCGTTCAATTCGACGTGCCCATATAACAATTGAAAACTACATCTATCCAGTGGATGGCCAACTTCTACGACTGAGGAGCATAGACGACCAATTCACCCAGTTCTCGGTTCGTATGGAAGGACAGGTTGGGAAATGAGTCCACTCCTAAATTTAAGAGATGGATTTTATATCTGAAATTACGTTGCGAGCAAAACATTGAAACTAGTCAATGGTGGATTGATCAGTTTACGAAATTATTTGATCTAATCTAGAAGTGGAGGTGCGATCCCGTTGCCCTCCTACAGACTACGCCAAAGATCTAGGCAAATGCTCTGTAGCATGAATTTGCTTTTTCTCATCAGCGCACTACTTTCTTATCAGTAATTGAAACAGTGTGTCAATAGGAGCGGACAAATGTATGAATGAATTAGTTGCACTGGCACCACAAAATCAAAACTTAAAGGATAAAGTTCCTGGCGTTAATCAATCCGGTTGGGATGCGCCCCCACGTTCACTTCAATTCAGAATCGTTAGAGGGGTTTACGAACGTGTAACTGGTTTATACAATGACTTGCGTTGGCTAGCCGATGTGTCAAGTCAGTGTTTTTATCCTCCCACAGAAGTCTAGTACCAATTTATCCACCCCGGAGGGATGAAAGGCTTGGTGAGCTCTAGGGCGGATTCGAACCTCCGATCGATCGTGCAGGAAGCGGAACTTGTAACCGCTACACTACACCCGCCCCAAAACTTAATTTTTGAAAAAAAGTAGTGTTTGATTTTTCAGGACTTGGACATAATACTGTTCTTTTTTTTGGTGCACCATTGGTGTAGGTGAATAATTAGGTATATGTAATTATCCTACTTCTGTGTGAACGTCATTTTTAAGAATTGCCGCAATAAGAGTAAGCACGATAGGTTGCAGATGTCAGCAATTAGATGCGTTATCTTCCGTGATTTTCGGAGCTGTGCATTTTTTTTTGATAAGGCGTGACAATGCGGTTCTTCACTTTTGTGCTCCGTTTCTTCGGTACGTTCTAATTTTTGAAAGGTTGATGTATATTATCGGTTGCATCCGTAGAATTTTTTTTCTTATAATTGAATATTTGAAAGTAGTCGTAATGAAAAATGGAAGGAAGACTTTGGTTGACCTAATGGTGAGGATTCGAAATACTCCCTTCACATTCACACAGAATAATATTCATACTTGTTTATTGCATCAACAATCAGTGTTTGCTGATTTGCTAAGACAGTTCAAAAGGACGGAGCGAAGAAAACCTCCTTTGTTGCAGGGGAGCACTTTTGGATGTTTTTAGGGCCCCTAAAGCTAATGACAATCACTTCAGATGCGTCGAACCATGGATTGATTCTAGAGATAACAACTTTCTTTCGTCTCTCTCCTTCGCAACTTTCTTCCCTCTAATTGTTCTTAATTACCCTTCTGCTTCTATCTGTAAATAGCTTAAAATTTTGAGTTCCTTTTTTGTTCTCCATCTTGCACAATCTTGTTTACTTGTTATTTCCGTTCCATTTTGTTTCTTCGTTCTCCAATTTTTTTTGTGGTTTTGTCTTGTTTTTCTGCTTTTTTTTCACAAGTTACACTTTTGGCGGAGAGATCTCGTGGTTCGAAGGAAAGAAAATATTGAAGAAAAGATATGCACATAAGACCTGCTTTTGATGGTTTCGCGACGCGTTTGCCGCAACGCCGTCGTTCTCTTGGCACATATTATAATCGAGTTGGGATGACGTGCAGCTCGGTCCAGCTTCTAACCGGCTGCGCTCAAAGCGGTGCATTGGAGTTGGGATCGGGGTGGGACCATCGTAAGATTCATCTGAACTGCTGAGTGATGCTAGCGAGTGTCCTTCTCGATTCCTAACCGCTACCCTCCGCCACTTCGACTGCGTAAGTGCACCGAGCTTAAGGACGTTTTGACTCGACTATACCTCTTTCTCTGACTAACCCTATCGAAATTGGACTGGGTCGGTTGAGCACGTGCATGCCCGACTATACAAAGCAGGAATCAACTTTCCAACGTTCTTCACTGAACTGATTTCTCTTAACTAATTAATATGGTAGGGTCAAAACGATGTGAAACGCGGTGCAGTTGTGTATGCTGCTTCTCTCGAGGCGGCGCGGTGGAGCGTAACGGTTAGGAGCGCACTGGAATCCTTGCTGGCACCACCATTCGCTACAGTTTGCGGTGGCCCCATCTCGGTTCCAACTGTCGCCTCCACCGCGCCGTTTCGAGCGCGTACGCAAATGCACCGTGCTTCACTTCGTTTTGATCCGTCTACAATTCCGGGTAAAATGTAGTTCGGGGCAGGGGTACTCAGTCGAGCTCTTATTTCTGTAAGTAAATAATTGAATCAGTCGATCCCTAAGACCTAAGCATTAGTCTTAGAGGATCTGTGGATCTATGGGGTGTAAAGTAAAAAAAGTTAAAGTTACTAAGATGAAAAAGGAGGATAGAGCATCCTGAAAAAAGAGCGCAATTGAGTGCTCTTTACCAAGTACAATTTTTCTTATTCGCATGTGTTTCTGAAGCACTTATTCTTTTGCAGTGCTCGTACACAGTTCTTATGCTGCTCTCCTTTGTAACTCTACGGATGTCAATGATTACTCTTGCACTCGAAGTGTTATCATCGCCATTGATGCTACTACTAACATGCTTTCTTATGACAATATTCGCTCGGTGAGTTGTTCACGACTAGTTGGTACGGTTGTAAACAGGTTTATTACTATGGGTAATCTTATGCTGTGAATGATCGTTTTTCAAGTACAATTTTGGTGGATATGATCAGCTAGAGATGAGAATGAGAAAAATGAAAAAAAAGAAAAAAAAGCGCTGTAGATGCAATGATGCGACTCGTAAACTCAAACTTTTAATATTTGCCGAACTTTGAATTTCCTTTCCTTTTATTAACTATTTAACTAACCAGTGAAACAAATCGAACTGCGAATATTGGCACATGGGTTCGAGCGTCGTCCTGCGTTCGGATTGCTCTGTAGCCTGAGGCAAAGGGAATTAGTGTCTAGAGAAGAAGTGTGATTTGCAGCGGGTGCGCTGCAATCGTATTGACCGAGAGTAGCAGAGGTGTATGCAAATACCACTATAATACTTGACGAAAACCGAGCCTTTCATCTTTTACGGTACTCTATCAATGAGAGGTGAAATACTTGAACATTGAAAAAAAAAACTCTACTTTTTATCCCCGAATATCTCATCTCTTGCTAATCGGAATGTAGTCGGGTCAAAACGACATGAAGCACGGTGCACTTGCGTAACCTCAAAGTGATGATGTGAAGCACATTGGTTAGGATCGAGTGAGGACTCTCCTCAGCACCATCCATCACTGTAGTTAGCCCACGGTCCTACGTCGATCCTTGCTGCTAGCTCCAGCGCGGCGCTTCGAGCGCAACCGCTTACGCAACTTCACTTCATGTCGTTTTGACCCTACTATACAAACGCTAATATCAACGCGCAGTTGGTAAGGTTCGGCTGCGACTGCACGGTCGGACGATATGTTTGAGGCTTCATAAACTACTAAATGATCTCTGAAATCCACAATGAAATGGATGTATTTGCAGGAATTCGATTTCATAGAAACATGGATTATTCCTCGTTTGGACATCAGAAACGGATACGTGGGAGTTGGAATGACAACATACGGTATTTCATTTGATTTTTCTATACTTTAAAAATGTTTGCCGTTTTATCTGATAGTTCCCTACAGTACTGTTCTACAATGTTCCCGTACGTGGTCTTAATGGCAGCATATCACGAATATGACGTGATTAGGGAATCCGTGGGAAATGCAGGAGGTAGGATTGTAAATTGCGGAACCCAGCGTAGTTCCCATTCATCTTTTGCTTATCTTCGTTAAAAAATAAACAAATAAATAATGGTCTCTGTAAATATCATCTCTGTAAATATATGATCAGAGAGAGAGAGAGAGGAGAGATGAGAGAGAGAGATGAGTGGAACTACCCTTGATCCTGCAATTTACAACGCCAAATTTAGTTTTTACCGGTTCCCTCCCTTCGTCAGATTCCTGGTATGCTGCCTTTCGACGACCACTTTCTTGACATTTTTCTGGAAGCTAGTTTGCTGCAACTTTCACTTCGAGAAGAAAATAAGTGAAATAATTGTGGAAAAGTGTAGTTGTGGTTAAAGGCACTCAACCGCATGTTTGTTTCTGGAAATTCTACCTTTCTTGTTTCTGTTAGTAGCTTTAAGACTCACGTCATAGATCCTCTAAGAATAATGCTTAGGTTTTAGGACTCCGACTGACTTAGCTATTCACTTCCAGAAATAAGAGCGCACTTGAGTGTCTCCCTCCCTCCTCCCAAGTAAACTTTGCGCAAATAATTGACGAAGAGGTTGTGAGTATGTGAACAAGTAGTCACGGATAACTAGGCTAGCAAACTGACTTTAGTATTCTAGGTCGTTTAGCATAGACTAGTACCTCCAACAACCATAACTCCCTAGAAAAGTAAGAGTTTAATGATTCCAAGATCTGTGTCCTGATAGATCGTAGAGGTCACCCAAACTGAGCGAAAAAACTAATATTTATGAGTAGATTCATTGTCCGTCCTGACAATGACCATTTGAAGAATCCCACCATCAAATGAAAGCTCAAAATGCAAAAATAAGAATAAGAGAAGTGGTTACCCATTGCGACCACCAATGAACTAAAATCATATCTGAGCTTCTGCGCAGTTTTAACGGGAGGCTAGCAAAAGGTTGATTTCTACATTCTGTGGTTTGACTTCTCAGCTGTGATGGATGTTCCAGAAAAGAAAAAAAACAACTCAAATATTTCTTCCTTTCAGTTACATGAAAAGATTAGTGCTTGGATAGAGCGGATCCAGGAACATAGCGGAAGCTGAGGCGTTGGATCCACCTCGTGTTCGAGTTTTGTTGTAAATGTGTTTTTTAGGTACCGGATCAACGACAATTTACGACTTCAGTTATAAGAAGCAACAAATTTGCACTAACATTGAGAAATTGTGGAGCAATGTAGATTTTGAGAACGCTGGCAACGTCCCTCTGTCCAGGTATACAAAATGACGTTTGTAATATCAATTTTGCAGTACTGGAGAAGTTTAATTCTTCAAAAGATTTTTGGTTTATTTTTGAGGACAATTCGAAATCTATTCAACAATTTTGGATTCGATGATACATCACTACTGTTATTTACGGGAGATAGGTTGGTAATTTTAAGCGCTTATATCTCAGTCACGATCTCCGTTTGCTGTGTAGCGTTGCCGCACTTCTAAAGCCAACAGACCTACCGTAGTCATTAGATTATATAAACGGAGAACAGAGATAGTGACCATAGGTGCGGTAGGGAGAAGCCGGACCCTCCTTAGGTGAAGGGGGTTTAGCTCATGGGGTGCAGTTCAATTGAAGGGGGTAAATTCGCCAACCGCCCATAAGTGAAGGGGGTAATTTCGCCAACCGTTGAAAAGTGAAAAAGGTCCCTTCTCCAACCCTTTAAAAGTGAAGGGAGTCAGAACACCGGCTCCGACTACCGCATCTATGATAGTGACTTGTTTAGCCAAAGCGATTGTAAATCCTAACAGTTGACAGAGTAAAAAAGAATACGCAAATAATCCTCTCATACGTGATAACTGAAATTTGTTCTAGGTGCTCAAGTCATAGTCCGGTCAAAGCGGTAGAAAGCTCAGTGCAGATGCATAAGCTGCTGCATTCCATGTGGTACGGTGAACTTGCCGTAGTCCATAACCTAACGGCTGGGTTCGAGGATGTTTCCCTCGATCATAACCGCTACGGTCCACTGCACCGCTTCGAGCGCAGTCGCTTACGCAACAGCACCGAACTTCAGGGTGTTTTGACGCGACTGTAACATTACTCTAACTTGTCGAAATAATGCTATATTGTTAGAAAAAAAGGACAGAAGAGTTTCCTCTAATCTTCTTCGTCTTCTCCGATTCTCTTCGCTTCCAAACAACATTTCAAGATTTTGGAAGAGAAGAATGGGAACGACTACACATGTAAACGTTGGTCTTGGAACTGTAGAGGAGCTTTTCAGAAGGAAATCATTACATTGACACGCAATGGGAAACTCTTCAAATGAAAGACATTTGTACTGTAGTATCCGCTGTAGTTATTGTAACTGGTATCTGTAAAAGTGATGAGAACCTCTCACTGTTTCTACTTCCCACACTTGATATTTCTAGTTAACGGGATTTTTACTTCTCAGAGTTCAAAGTATCTGCTTCGCTTATCTTTTTCATTTAATAACTACTTATAGAGATCAGAACGACGTAGATGCAGCTGCATCTCAAGTTGACTATTACATCAGTAACAAATTGGCTGTTGACTTCTCGATAGTTGTTGTAAACTACGGCAATTGCTCGTTCTCCAGCTGGCGTGTGAGTACCGTACATATCAGTTGAAAGAAGTCGGGGACAGCTCTGAGAATAGTTCGATTGTGTTAAGCGACGATAAGAATTATCGTTTCAGCATACGGATGAGTACGATGCCCTAACTGTTGAACCGAATCTATTGTCGCAGTATGTAGATGATTCCGTTTGTGGTTGGTTTGCCTTCTTCGATAAATTTTTATTGATTCTAATGAAAAATGCATCACCACAAGTGCAGTAGAGTTCATAGAAAAGGAGTTCTCTTCTCGATGACCATTATAGGATGATGCCTCTTTGAAGATAAAATTTCCACGAAGTGCTTTATCTTTATTATTTTGTTTATAGTTGTTTCTTTTTCTTTCTGCGAAGATTTATGTGAAGAGGAATAGAGATCTCCAGACTTTTGACATTCGGATAGAAGTGATTTCAAACTTCTTTTTACATCTTTTTATCCCAAAATTTTAGTTCCAACTTTCCACCTTATGTCATCTCAGAATCGTGACCACACAAATCCTTGTAATCTAGAACCGTCGTACGTAACCACCCTTTTGACTACACTCCCAACAACGACGATTCGCACTACCAAAGATTCAAGATCAACTAAAATCCCGAGTACAGCCAGAGCAACAACAGGTCGGACGAACTTATAATATCCGTGTGAAAGACACTATCTAATTGATAGTGGGCATATGATACCATAGGTTTTAAGGTCTCATAACCTCGTCATCCACTCATTCACCCACTCAAAATTTGCCTGACAAAACAACGAGGAAGTGCTCAACTGCACCGGCTACAGCGCCTTCTATACCTACATTGCCTCCAGCGAGTATTACTAGCTCTGGTTGTGATTGTGTTCTACAAACTGTATGGCTGGACATTTTCCTGCTCATGGAAGCAACCACATCAATGAAACCTGGAATCGACGCGGTACGACTAGCTTTTTTGAGTTTTTTCTTTAACAAGTAGCTGTGACATTCTGTTAGCGCTGTTGTCAACCATTACCACTTTTATTATCATGAATGGTCGTATCACGGTCATTACAATTGCAATTGCAACTGCATTGCATTTTACTAGCAGCTAAACTTAGATTATCTTCAGGCTACTGACTACGTGGTCTCTGCACTTTCGAAGCTGACGATTGGGCAGGCGGAACAATATCAAACTCGATTTGGTGTGATTCGTTATGCGTCAAGTGTAGAGCTTATCGCAGATCTGGACACCTATACTTCCACGTCAGACCTCTTCGATCTAACTATCACAACTTATAATGAGAGTGGCACTAACATTGAAGGGTAAGCAATTAGTTGAAAGTTTTTCTTCTTCTTTCCATGTGATGTTCTAGTGCGATTCGTCTGGCCACTGATCGATTTGTAAGCTCAAAACATCGGGCCGCAGCACGTCCTGTTCTTGTAATTGTTGGAAATTCGTACAAGTACGTAAGTTAGAAAAAACTGTTTTAATGCATAAGGCCCGAACGAACATTTGTGGTTCGGAACCGACATCCCATTCGAAAGGAAGCTACTGAATGAAATCTGCAAAGGAATCATGAGCAGTTGTTCTGAACCTTGAGAAATTAAAAGTCTAGATAGGTAACTTGGTAATTGGAGTTGGAATTGTACCTTGGAACTCATTTTGCGAAGACCTCATAAATTAGGCGGTCGAAACAATATGAAATCTAGTGCAATTGTGTAATCGTCTGCCCTCAAAGCGGTGGGATGGAGCGTAGCGGTTAAACCAAACCAAACTTGCAAAAAGAAGCTAAAAAAAAAACGCCTAAGACGGAAACATTAAATTAAACTACGACTTTGTCATTATCCCATAAGTCCTGCAACCTTTATTTAGGATGGGCGCTTGGAACGATCCGGCTCAGGTCGCAGCAACCTTTCGTACAAGCGGCACAATAATTACTATAGGTAAAGAAGTAAATCGCCTCGGAAATAGCTCAAAAATAGATGAATTTCATTTTTGTAGAATATGTGCAACAACACGGACTGCAGGTGCCAATATTGAGATCAATAGCATCTCCCAACTATAATTTGACAAATCAAAAAGATGATGGGTCACAGCTGCGAGCAGATGAGTTACGGAATTTGCTTTGTGAAGGTAAGTTTTTTTTCGTTCTTTTCTTTTGTGATAAAGTTTTACTTTGTCATGTCAACTCCGAAGAGAAGGAGTTTTTAACATAATTCGTCTTTTTTGTTACAAACTACTACTACTAATTTGTTTTCCTGCAAGTTAAATTCCGTTTAAAGACGCTGTTCGAGAAGATTTTCGAGGTTGGGTTCTTTCCACAAGTGGATATAAAACGAAAGTAATACGCAGCTATAACTTAAAGGCATCACTCCACGAATCTGAGGTGGTACGGATTTCAGGTGGAGTATTCGTATGCGGGATGGGAGACTATGGAGAGGGGGGTGATTCCGTCCATTTCTTCCTAACTGCCGTAAAAAACGGCCCGGAAGATGCGGCGCCGCACAAGGCTGGCGCGCTCCAGTCGAACTCGTTGTAGAGAATAGTGCGCCAGAACGCCTGAAGCCGTATCTTCCTGGCCGCTTTTTAACAGCAATTAGGAAGAAATGGACGGAATCACCCCCTCTCCATAGTCTCCCATCCCGTATACGAATACTCCACCTGAAATCTGCACCACCTCACATTCGTGGGGTGATGCCTTTAATACTCTGGTGAAAACACGCAACTTCCTCCTATCCTCAAAAATCCAGGGATTTGGTTCATCAGAGG
Source organism: Necator americanus (assembly GCF_031761385.1). Taxonomy (NCBI): domain Eukaryota; kingdom Metazoa; phylum Nematoda; class Chromadorea; order Rhabditida; family Ancylostomatidae; genus Necator; species Necator americanus. The sequence goes on along the minus strand of NC_087373.1, from coordinate 33,367,048 downwards.
CATCAGTCCGCTTGAGTTCTGTAAAAATATGTCAGGACAATGACTTATGTGTTCTTACAAAAGAAAAAAATCTGCGAAAATTACCACATTTATTGAAAAAAATGTTTCTGGCTGCGAAATTATAACGTTGAAGATTGCAATCGATTGCAGTAAATGAAATGTAGTCATAGCTTAGAACCTACATAATTTTACCATTGAAAAATGCAGACTTCAAAGTAAAGCTATTTCTTGATGGTCTATTCATATCTTACAGCTAACTGCTTCTGCAGAAAAAACTGGCTACCTTATGACAACGACATTTGGGATGCACCTCAAGGTGGATGTTATTTTCCAGTGACAATTCCTTCCATTCAGGTAACGCATCGAAACAGTTTATGCTTTGTCTTTTGCGACTAATCCCAATGAAACCAGTGGACATAAAGGACATCCTAGAAAGAGTGATGTTAGTTCCACAGTGAATTAGCTCGTCACAAAAATCTCTCCCAGTCTCACTGAGAAGAGAGGGGAAATTCATTGTTCTTCAATCATCGGGAATTGTTAGATGTTAAACATTAGTCAGTTTAATAAATATAATATAAATACAATGTATAATATAAACTAATCAAACATAACTAGGTCAAAACGACACGAAGCAGGGACACTTCCGCACGCGGCTGCGCTCGAAGCGGCGCGGTAGAACGTAGCGTTTGTGATCTTGTAAAGATCCTGGCTACCGCCACCCATCTCTGCAGTTCACCATGGTCGCACCTCGATTCCAACCGCTGCCTCCACCGCACCACTTCAAGCGCGCAGCTGCTCACGCAACTCTCCGTGCTTGATGTCGTTTTGACCCGACTATATCCCTCCGTATGGATAGTAATTGATATATAAAATCTTTAAAAAACTGAAATGTTTTCTATTTTTTCTTGTTACTCTACCTGACGGGGCGGGCGTAGCGTAGCGGTTAGAGGTTCCGCTTCCTGCACTATCGATCGGAGGTTCGAATCCGCCCTAGTGCTCACCAAGCCTTTCATCCCTCCGGGATCGATAAATTGGTACCAGACTTGTCTGAGAGGATAAAAGCACTGACTTGACACATCGGCTAGCCACCGCAAGTCATTGTATAGGCCAGATACACGTTCGTAAACCTCAAACGATTCTGAATTGAAGTAAACGTGGGGACGCATCCCAAGCGGATTGATTAACGCTAGAAACTTTTTAACTTTACTTTGCTATACCTGACACGATTAAGCATAAAAAATAGATTGGATTTCTTCGCATTTCTTAGAACGAAGCGATAGCAGTTTTAATGGGAATGTTTCAAATTTCGTGCCTAATGGATTGCACAATTCTGTTCATTTGTAGTGCTGCTCAACAATCACCAGTATGTGATTTATTTCAAGTCCCCACCTTAACACTCTTTTGTCCAATTTTTTGTAATGCACATTTGTTGACATATAAGGCTGGTGATTGTGTGGCACAGTGACACCACAAGACAGTGTTGTGTTCATTATGACGATTTAAGTACTGACAATTGCATCGATCGCACAACTGGTCGTGTCTAGAAATTACACTATTATGCACTTTACTTCGCGATCTTGGTGTTTAAATTACTAGCTGACAAAGGAATGAGCACAGAATAGTTGTGCCAACTATGCAAGTGTATGCTAACCAGCAAGGTACAATTGATCGGAATGAACATACATTAGATTCAAAATGACATGACACACGGTGCAGTTGCGTAAGCAGTTGCGCTCGAAGCGATGCGGTGCAGCGCAGCGGTTAGGAGCGAGTGAGGATCTCTGCTATCACCCTTCATTGCCGCTGTTCGCGATGGTCCCACCACGATTCCATCCTCTACTTCCGCCGCGCCGCTTCGAGCGCAACCGCTTACGCAACTGCAGCATGTTTTATATCGTTTTTACCCGATTACCTTACCGCTTCCTTACCTTTTACCTCTCAAGATTAAGATTTCACTTCTTATTTTTTGAAATTTCTAGATCCAGTAACGTTTTAAGTTAGTATGTTTGAAGAATTTAAATGCAAGGATGTTCCCGTATATTTTCAGCAGTTAGCTCACCGCACATGTTTTGATGATCATAACTCTTCCTTAACGCTGGTCGAGGATGCTGCCAAGGATGCATTTTTGAGGACAAGTAGGTTGGAAAACTTAGGTCAAGTACATTTAGTCAAATCATGATTCTTAGTTTTCCCTGCAAAAACAATGTTCTGGTTGGGTTTGACAAATGATGGGAATGGATGGCAATGGCCTGGAGGATATTCGGTATGAAAATGATCATCTTCAAGAACAATTCGACTCTTGCAGTACTGTTTCTGTTTAGTTTTCTTTATCTCTGAGTTATTATTTTCAGCTTGGATTCTCAAACTGGGGTCCAAATCAACCAGCGGTTGGCAAATGTGCATATATGCAACAATACTCCGGGTTTAAGTTGGTATTATTCACATTTTCAGAACCTCTTTGTACATATGTACATAAACTTTCGCTATTTTTTGCTTCCCCTGATTCCCAAATAATTACCATCTCAAACAGTTGCGATTCGGTTCAGTTAACGGAAGGAGATGAACTCTGGAAGATAGCGTTAAAAATATTGAATGATAGATGTCATTCACCATAGTTATAGGTCAGAGGAACGACAATCATCGCAAACGAGTATACGTAGAGTGTGATACATGAAAAAAAAAACATAAAAACAGCATCCTGCAGTAACTTTTCCACTAACTTTTCTGACTTCATTCACTTTCTTCCCTCTTTTGTTATGATTAAGGGTTATGCATGTAATCAGGATCACGATTCAGTTATTCTTTATTCCTGGGAACAGTCGTAGTAGACAAAATAAGTGCTAAAAGACTAAACAGCTGAAATAAATGCAGAAGAAACATTGTTGTATGATTTATGTGGTATGTAGGCTTATGCTTACTAGTTTTCCTGTTTATTTTACAAATTCGATCACTTATGATCAAATATATTATCATGTGAGTTATTGTTCATCTTCAGATAAATCTATTTGAGAACTTCTTTCAAGGTTCGCTTGGTTCTCAGACGACTGCACCAACGATCACTACTACATTTGTCAGTCGAAGCCATGTGACTCGACAAGGTACTGCGGTGTTGATGTGACAACTCCTATGCTGAGAGTTAAGGACCACAAAATAAACTAAATATGCCGCTAAGCGCTCAAGAAATCAATAACATTATCCATGAGGCTTGGCTAATAAATACGTTGATCCTTGCTGTTATATCTTTGTTCCTTTCTTTACCTTTTTTTCCTATTACATGTTGGTATCATCTTCTCTCTACATTAGATCTGGTGCTCATAGTTATAACGGACTAATGTTGGTCACATTCAAGGTATAGTATGTTCAAAACGACATGAAGCGAGCGATGGAGCGAGGGTCGCGAGGTGGCATCCTCGCGAATTGCAGCGTGGTGCTAGCGAATGTCGTTCCTTCGCTCCGAACCGCTACGCTTCGCCGTACAACTCCGAGCCGTTTACGCAACTGAGTCGAGTTCAATGTCATCTTGACTTCATTATATCCTTCGGAGTTACATTACAAAAATATTGCGAATCATCGAAATGAACATTTATCAGACACTACTTCAATGACGACTGTAACCGCGACAATTTAACTTTGTAACCAAAGGAATCCCATTATGAATACGAATTAGAGTCGAGTAGTCGCCATCAAAAAGTGGAACGAGCAATTGAGCTCCGCCTCTGGTGAAATTGATGGTCGGTTGCCACCAGTTGTTTTTGACCTACGACTGTCTAATTCGGAATCAACGAGATCACCACTATATGTCCCAAGTTCACTAACAAGGCAGTGCTCTGTCACTACCTTGAAGGTACATTTATTCTTTTTGGGATAGGTTTCTAACCATTTTGAATAGCTAACTAGATTTATCTATTTTATAGTTGGGCCAAAACGACATGAAGCACGGGAACAGCGGTTGGAACCAAGGTGGGACCGTGGCGAACTGCGATGAGATGGGTGGCGATAGCGAGGATCCTTGCACGATCCCAACCGCTACGCTCCACCGCACCGCCTCGAGCGCAGCCGCTTGCGCAACTGTCCGTGTTTCATGTCGTTTTGACCCAACTATACGTGTTCGGAGGAGTGTAGAGCGGTGGAAAGAGGTTCTGCACGGTCTCCATGGTTCGAAGAAGACCTGAAGCAACAAGACCTTTCGTACTTCTGTGGTCGATAAGTTGGTGTCAAACTTGTCTCGAAGAATGAAAGTATAGATGGCTTGATGTGTCAGCTGGCTGGCCTGCGTAAACCACCGAGCTGCATAGTCATCCGTAAAACTCAGGCGACTCGGAAATGAAAGGGAACGCGTTGGCACATCGCAAATGGATTTGTCACAACTTTATCTGTACTTCGTCGAAACGCTATGTGTTTTGTCCTCTTATTCTTTTAACTGCATGTTAGATTCCATTGACGAAGGTGTGGCTGGTAAGGCATACTACGGGTGTGCAGGAGACGTAGAACGTGTAGTATAGCAGAGTTAAAACGACATGAAGTTCGGTGCAGTTGCGTAAGCGACCGCGCTCGAAGCGACGCGTTGAGCGCAGCGGTTAAGATCGCGGTGGAACCCTTGCTAGCGCCACCCAACGCTGCAGTTTATAATGATCCTATCTGCACCTCGTGCGCTATTAGACGGAAAAATAATGAAAGGAAAAAACAGAAAGAGGAGAGGTCAGGGAAATTCTCCGAACACTGTAGAAGGAGCTCTGTGCAGGTCTTTGCCGAAGACGTGTCGCGTGTTACAACATGGTGTAACACGGTTTACGCCGACCTTAAATGCCCATCCATAGTTGGGTCAGAGTGGCGTCAAGCTCGGTGCAGCTGCGCAAGGGCGCAGACAGAGTTCAAATCGCGGTTCGGCGGCTCTGCGCTTCGATGGTTATTGAACGTTCACCGTGAGGATGACCGCAGGTCACACGGCAATCGAAAAAGGCGGCAGACGGACGAGTTAGCAGCTGCCATTGATGCATTCAGTGCTTCGACGAGGGTAGATTAGGGCAGGAGGCAGGAAGAGAAGCAGAAAGGTTCCTCTAGAGAAGAGAATAGAGTGTAGCCCGCAGTTGAGGTAATGAAGAAATACTATAGCAATTGCGTACGCGGCTTCTCTCGAGGCGCTTCGGTGGAGCGTAGCGGCTAGGAGTGAGGTGAAACCCTTGCTGGCACCACCCACTGCTGTAGTTTGCGACGGTGTCAACTTCCCTCAACTGCTGCCTCCACCGCGGCTTTTAGAGCGCGTACGCAAATGCACCGCAACTACACTCGTGTTTCATGTCGTATTGACCCGACTATAGAAGTGAAATGTCGTTTGGCTTCCCGTATAAACTGCTGTTATCGCCAGTGAATAGGAGTTTGAACTGGCTTGAAATGCCAGAACGTTTCCTTTCATGTTGCTGTCGTAGCCTCATTCCTAGCCGTTCTCATCTTGCGCAAATGATGGCGCGGAAGAGTAGCATTAGTGGATATCTACGAAGTGTGGGAGTTGGTGTAGTGGCTGGGTCTTCCAATGCCAGTGAAATAGTAACGGGACCAATGTCTTATATGCAGAAGTTTTACGTTGACACTGTGGAACCCGATCGCGCAACCACTGCCTGGTCGAAAGAGGTGCGGATCGGCGGCTCAAAGCCGTCTTCATCAGCTGATCGTCGGGCACGCACCATCGCGCCGCTTCGAGCGCAGCCGCTTACGCAACTGCACCGAACTTCAGGTCGTTTTGACCCGACTATATACTTGCATATATACTTCGGTGTGCCGCATTCCACTGTTGCAAGTGTATACTAAACGGATTCATTATCAAAAAAGAAATCTTCCGCAGGTTTCGACGCTAGGGGCCACTTCCTTGAGTGTTTCTCATTTCGTCTAAAAGTAACGATCATGGAAATCTGAGGTTGTATTCTTTCCGCCGCGAGAAATTCTGCGGGTTGTAGTCCACAGGTAACAGTGAAAACGTGCAACGTCATCCACAAATCCGGGAAAAAGTAACGGTCAGTCAGTAGTCAGTTCACAACATGTCTGCGAGAACTTGCCGATATGACTATAACGCCTTCAGTGTAGCACACTAATTTCACGTTGTAGAGAAAATATTCCTCTTTCACTTTTCTTAGTATTTTCAGGAAAGCGAAGAAGTATGGCCAACGTTCATTTTGAAGGCACGTAAGTCATCTTGATGGACGTGTTTTCGCAGATGTATATGACCGTCGTGCGAACTGATCATTCTGAAGGTTACTGCTCACCAGTCTTCTGGATTTGTGAAGGATGTTGTGCCGTCCGAGCTATGGTTACGGCGAAGAGAACTGAACCTCATGAATTTCTCTAGACGCTCCCTCTACGGGGAAACCCTGTGAAAAGCAATATTTTCTTTGTTATATTCGATTTCCTTCTCTCATTTCTGATATTCGTTTCTTTTTGTGAGATACTGTTTGTGATTATGGCGTGGAGCAGATATATTTGGGCCAAAACGACATGAAGCACGAACACTTGCGCAAGCGGCGCGGTGGAGCGTTGCGGTTGGGATCGTGTAAGGATCCTCGCTACCGCCATCCATCTCTGCAGTCCGCCACGGTCCCACCTAGATTCCAACCGCCGCGCCGCTTCGAGCGCAGTGATTTCACTCACACGTGTGTCCCGGAGAGCTTCCGACATGAAGAACTAGATTCCAAAGTTTATTGTATACTGCACAGTTTAAGATTTTTCTTACATAAATTCCACTGAGTTTTTAAATGCTCCAGACATGCTGAGAAGTGCTGAGGAGCTGTTGTTGCAATCGTTTGTAATCGTTACCTATGTGCCTATGGATACATCGAGAGAGAAGTTCTTGGTGCCGAAAATTGTGGTCAAGCTGTCAGAATACTTGTTCAGAAATAAGTGAGAAGTGAGTTTGGACCTGATTTGACTTCCTCTATAAAGATTTTATTGGTATTATATTTGCAAAATCCTTGTCATATTCGAATCAAGAATTAATCAGAGCAAGTTCCCATTCTGTAAAAATTCGACTCATTTTACCGTTACAGCTTTAGTAAGAACTAGGCAACACTTATTTTGAATATGCTTGTCGGTTTCGATGATTTTTGAAAGCACTTCACGGTTACAAACATTCAAACATAGAAAATAAAGGTTTACCTCGGTAAAAACGGACCCAAGCTCTCCACTGAATGCACATTGAACTCCTTTTTTGACGGCAAAAAATTGAAGGCATCACCCCACGAATCTAAGGTGGTACGGATTTTTTCAGGTAGAGTATTCTTATAGGGGATAGTGGATTATGGAGAGGGGGTCATTCCGTCCATTTCTTCCTAATTGCCGTAAAAAACGGCCCGGAAGATGCGACGCGTGCACAAGGCTGGCGCGCTTAAATTGAACTCGTTGTAGAAAATAGCGCTCCGGAACGCTCGAAGCCGTATCTTCTTCAAATCACCTTGTGCGTATGTGTGTATAGTCTGGTCGAAAAGACATGAAACACGGTGCAGTTGCGTAAGCGGTTACGCTCGAACCAGTGCGGTGTAACGTAGCGGTTAGGAAGGACCCTTGTTGGTACCACTCTTCGCTACAGTTCGCGTTGGTCCCACCTCGATTTCAACTGCTAGCTCAACGGCGAAGCTCCGATCGCACCCGCATGCGCAACTGCACCGAGTTTTATGTCTTTTTGACCATACTATACACACATAACACACGAGGTGGTTTCGAACCAGATTATACACATTATACACATATACACAATGTGGTCTTGGGAGCTTTGTTTCTTATTTTTTGTTGACAAAAAAGAATTTCAATGTGCGTTCAGTGGAGAGCTTGGGTCCGTTTTTTTTTTGCCGAACTAAACGTTTATTTTTTTATTCGTCTATATACTCATACACAGCATTGTATACATACATTCATTCCTGAACATTAACAACACAAAATTTTGTTTCACAAGGTCTTCGCAAGTTTTTATGGATCCCAACAAATTTTTTTTGGTCTAGTTCAAATTTTCGTGTTTTTGATCTCATGTTGGTGAGAGGTTTGGCTGCAACTGCACGGTCGATGCTTCAGAACCGTCCCAGTGCCACCAAGCATTTCAGCCCTCCGGAGTCGATAATTTGGAACTAGACTTGTTTGGGAGGATAAAAAAAGCACTGACTCGATCCATCGGGTGATCCTCGCAAGTCATTGTATATTCCAGCACGTGTTCCAGAAACATCCACGATTACGAATTGCAGTAACACGCGTTGGCGCATCCCAACCGCATGATACGCCAGAGACTTTATTCTTTTTGTTCTTAATTATCAAATGGATAAAACTTATATCAAAATATACGTCTGCAGATTGAGGTTGAAGTTGTAATTGTAGTCGGATCAATGCATGGTGAAGTCGCGGTCCTCGAAACTGGAGCCACCGGTCAGGAACGAGGTGTAAGCATTGCGAACTGCAACGTTGAACGGTTCTGGAAAGGGTCTCTCGACATATTTGAGGTAATCCTATTACTTCTGTGATACAATATCTTCACTTTAGTATGCTGTACTGAGATTTTGTTTTTATTTTTAATTCTCCGGAGTTCTAGTGTATTTTTTCACTTCTGCATTATCTCTGCAGATTTTACGAATTTATTTTAAATAAAAAATACTTGCTGCTGTATTTGCTGAATTATCTTGGAACTTGATGTTGGGTTTGCGAAAGAGGAACTTGTATAAGAGCACGTCCCACCTTTCTTATCAGTATAATTTCACAGCCTCAGACACTAATAGATAGCAACATTGGTCGGAGTGATGTCAAAGAGCTTACTTCAGCGTTTTCGAACCATTAAGAAATAATGGCGTAACTACGTCGGAGATAAGTGTTTTTAATGCTTCCACGCTTGAAAGATTGGAGGTCATCCCTAAATAGTTCTATTTTCGGAAATCTAAGTACTTACTCTGCTCATAATGTGTTTATCAGTACCAGAACGACACAAATATGCTTTCCTCAAATTTTAATAATTTTATTTAAATAACATAAATTTTAAACAGCATAAACATGATTTGCTTAAATTGATTTTAAATGTCCCAAAGACACTATTTGCAAAGACATGGTTCAAAAAAAAAGATTGTAAGACAGGTACATAAGTTGAACATTCGTTCTTATTTACCTCGTTCTTGACGAGGGCAATGCTTACGTACCCACTGTTCTGAAGCCGAGACTCTCCTTAGTTCCTAGGATTAGGCTAGTGATTTGTTTGCTGATTCGGACCGTTCACGTACAAATGAGCGACTAGATTCATTCAGACCACAAATAGCTAAGAGAAAAACTTACTAAAACCAAACTTACTAACTTAAAACTAACTACTAAACTAAAGAATTTACTCATGCTATCATGATCTGGTTACGATAGCTGTGTTGACGTGCACGTTGGAATTGGTAGCCCATCTAACATAGCATTGTGCTCAAGTTCGACTTCGGTCCGAATTTTGTGATTATCATCTTCTTTCCGCTTATTAAGGATGAGCTTTTCATGGCCAATTCCGGCGTATGAATTGTAGAGCAGGCAATTGTACATGGAGCTTCTAATTGATTTTCTTGATCTGTAGCCAAGATTGGTATTGATCTTCCTTTATAAACTAACAACTAACGTTAAAACTTCGACGTTATCGCCTTTGTCAGAGCCTGGAAAAAGTCAAAGCCATCAGTGATTTATCCTCTCAAGTGCCTCATCACCCTACAGAAAGCATTCAAACGATAGGTAAACTCAAACAACAACACATCAGCTAGTGCTTACCTGTACATGGACATGGAACGTCTTTTTTTAAAAGTCGTCTTTTTTTTGAAAACCAACATAATAACTGTTTGCATATCAGTATGTTTCGTTTTTTTTTCTTTGAAATAATTTGAGAAAAGTCGAAGTCAACTTTCGCGCTTCTGAAGTCTTTGAAAAAGCACCTCCAAAGGCATTCATAGAAATTCCTGGGTTTTAATTGTTTATTCAGAATAAGTGCAACTAAGCTACCGAAAGAAATCTTACCCGGAGAGTCTAATGTGGCCGTCGTGTCATCGTGGAAAGTTCTATATTCTAAATCTAGCATGTAGCCCGAAACGACTAGAAGCTCAGTGCAGTTGCGTAAGCTAAGTCTATTTAATAAAGAATAGTTTCCTTTTTTTTAAAGTGGGATGCTGCAATAGATTCACAAAGAGCAATTCGAGAAATCTGTTGCTGTCGCCTCTGTCATTATATCCATTAGATAAAAAGTAGATGGGCGGTATATCACGATTTTGACGTGTTGCGGAACCCAAAGCGAAAACATAGAGTTCGGGTAGTAGATTGCGGAACCCAGGGTGGCTCCACTCATCTTTTCCTAATCTTCGTTAAAAAAACGACATGGATGGCGGCGTTTTTTACGATGATTTCAGTTGCAACCCGCCACCTTTGTGAACGAGTCGCGTCCGCAAGCGAGCGGTCGACGATCAGTGATGTACGTGGAAGCGCGTTCTAACGTATGTCGTAGGACCTAAAGCAGTTCCCACGCCGTTTTTTTTTACGACGATTGAGGAAAGATGAACGGAAGCATGCTGGATTCCTCAATCTACTACCTGAACTCTACGCTTTTGGTGTGAGTTCTGCGCCACGTCAACATCTTGATACGGTGCCTTCAAGTAGGCGATATTTTTTATGGGTCAGGATCTTGTCTTATGTTCTGGTTTTTTTTCCTTTTAATATTTATTTTCATAATTGTGTTAGTTTTAAATCCATTCAATTATCATTAAAATCAAAATCACATTCGTAACCTATGATGAACAATATATACACAATGGCATCACGAATGTGAACACATGTGAACTGATAGTTAAAAGAAACATTCACGACAACAGTAGATCCTTTAAGTACAACTCGGCAATCTTGCGGCGCTTCTCGCGTAACTCCAGTATTTGTTTTATATCAGAGCATAGTGTGCTGATGAGTCGTGCCTGCAAAAAATCGTTTCGAAGACTGTAGCCTCTCTTACGGCGGTTCATTCGGCGCCGCTTCTTGATGGCTAGTTCGAGGATCCTAGACATCATTTCTTCACGTATCACATCGTCATCACTGTTGTCCTCCATCTAAAAATAACACGGATGTAGCATATTTAGCACTTTTGGTATTTAACGTTTACCAATCATGGATCAATTTTCTAGTTGGACATTGACGTGGCGCAGTCTAAAGGAAGCATACCACGGATCTGACATGTTAGGGATTTCCCTTGAAAAGCTTCTATACTAGGTCGTACATTGCGGCAAATCAGGTTTTCCCGCTCATCTCCCCGTAGTTGCTGTAAAAAATGGCTCGGAAGCCGTCGTAAAAAAAACGAACTGACTCGTAATTTGCATTGCAAACTTTGCGCATCAGCAAGCGAGCCTTCGAAGATTAAAGGTACCACCCCACGACTCTCAGGTGGAACGGGTTTCAGGTGGGTTATGCCTGTACGAGGTGGTAGAATGTAGGGAAGAGGGTGGTTCCGTCCATTTCTTCCTAACTAACGTAAAAAACGGCCGGGAAGATGAGGCTTCGAGCGTTCCGGGGCGTTGTTGTCCACGAAGAGTTGCACTGGAGCGCGCCAGCCTTGCGCATGCGCCGCAGCTTCCCGGCCGTTCTTTACAATCATTAGAAAGAAATGAACGGAATCATTCTCTTCTGCACAATCTACGACCCCGTATAGGAACTCTCCACCTGAAATCCGTACCACCCCCGATTCGTGGTATGCTGCCTTTAATAAGGTGTTTTTAGCAGCCTATTCAACTTAAACTAATGAATAGACTGCGGTGGGGGATGGAACGTGTACATAGAAGCGCGTTCTAACGCATCTCGTAGGAAATAAAGTGATTCCCATGCCGTTTCTTATGACGATCAGGGAGAGATGAGCGGAACCACCAGGTTTTCCGCATTCTACGACCCCGTGTGGAAGCTTTCCATGTGAAATCTATACCCGTAGTCAGGTTCATGGTACGCTATCTCGATTAATAGTACTGAACCACTTTTCTGAGCTGGGGATTGCCATCCAAAACTTTGGCTACATTAACTTGGGAATCAACGTGGGCAATGGCAACTAGTATGATCCTAGACTCTTTCCTGCTTTCAGTCCGCCAGATTTTCGATTCTTATTAGATATTCAGAACATTTCTACCAAAGTAAAAATTACTTTGGTAGAAATGTTCTGAATATCTAATAAGAATCGAAATCATACAACTACTTGATCTTTGTAAGCTTAAACGCAAATAGATGATTTCATGAGCGAGAACTGATAAATGCTGGTAACCAAAAACTCCCAGTGTCCCAGTCTTCTGTGCATGGGGTCACCTCCAACTATGTTGATTAGATACACATTCATTTTGATACGTTTTGGTGGTAGGTATGTTGGTGGAACGGTACGGTAAAATGAGGTTAGATGAGATGAAATATGTAAAAAATGAGAACTGAACCAGGGAAAAAACCTTGCTGGGATCCATAAAAACTTATGGAAACTTTGTTGAATTAAATCTGGCTTATGCCATATGTGGTAGGGTCAAAACGGCATGGGGCACGGTGCGGTTACGTAAGCGGCTGCGCTCGAAGCGGTGCGGTCGATCCTAGTGGGGACCCTTGCTGATACCTTACCTTAGTTGATGCAGGTCTCACCTCAATCCCTGCCGCTGTTCAACGCGTCACTTATGCAACTGCACTGTGCTTGATGTCCTTTTGACTGCTAAATATTCAGGACTGAATGTATATAATTCTGTATATGAATGAAGGATAAAAGGATAGGTGTCTGACGTTAATTAATCCGCTTAGGACGCCACCACGTTTGTTTTACAGTCCATTACCTCACATGTCCGAATCGCAAGAGAAAAATACAAAAAAAAGACAGAAAATGAATTGTTTATGAACATCGGAGTTTGCAATATTTAATTGAATCGGTAGAAAAGATTAAAGACAGCATAAAGAATAAAGGATGAAGTATCTGGTGTTAGTCAATCCGCTTGGGATGCGTCCCCACGTTCACTTCAATTCAGAATCGTTTGAGTGTATCTGGCCTATACAATGACTTGCGGGGGCTAGCCAAGATGTGCCTAGTCAGCGTTTTTATCCTCCCAGACAAATCTGGTACCAATTTATCGATCCCGGAAGGATGAAGGGCTTGGTGAGCATTAGGGCGGATTCGAACCTCCGATCGATCGTGCAGGAAGCGGAGCCTCTTATCTAGCGCTCCTAAGTGGTCACATCGGACGGTATAGCTTCTTTTCAACGTGGAGTGACCGTAAACGTTTGATTTTCCCCGAAATTCTGCAGATAAATATTTAGGAGTTCGAAATAGCTTTGTTAGTGACTTCTTAATATGGCCCATAAAATAAGCTTACAGCACTTTGGATACCGTTAAATGCCAAATCATGTGAGTATTGTTAAAGCAGCATCTATTGAATCATTCAATCGTCAAATTTCATGAAAGTAAGGTTAAAATACGGTGCCAATAGAAGAAGCGCGCTTTAGTTGCTCTAGTTTCTCTTTTCGTATTTTCTGCCTAAGTTAAATTAAGTAACGGGCCGACTGTGCTACATCCGCCCTATACGTACATGAATAAATACACGAATAAATAAGTAAATGTATAGTTGTATAGGTGGAAGTTTGCTATTTTTTTTTGGCTTCATCCGGTTGTCCATGCGACATCAAAATATCAATCGTAGACGTCTACGATGTTAGGTTTAAGGAAGTGAAGTTTCCAGATTGTCCTGAAGCTTGTCCGTTACAGTTATACGTGCGTAATTGTGAATGCGTCCCTACATTCATTTTTTGCTGTTACACCAAGACAAGATGCGAATGAAAGTGAGGCTCCCATGAAATTTACGCAAAACAAATACACAGTGTTACTACAATAGGTTTTCTGTAGTAATCGCATCCGTGACCCACTTGGATCCCATAGTGGAAGTTATTATTGGAGTGAATACGTTGTGATACAGTTAAGAAAAAGAACTGTACAAATCAAACGAATTAGTTTAAAATAATACATATATAATATAATATTATAAAAAGAAGAAAAATGGATAACATTATTAGAGAGAATAGTTACATACAATTAATACAATACAGAAGATTTTTCTTTAAATTAATACAGAAGATTTTTACCCACTACTAAAATATAGTCAACGGGTCATTAGGAAATTGTTTTGTTTTGAATTTATATAGAAGCAGTATGGCAGGATTTTTTTTCTTGAATAAGGAGAAAATTATTTTTCCAAACTCTCAGGAGTAGGATCATTCAAAATACGATAGTGGCGAAAAACAGTGAAACCGACAAAGCGTAGTAAAATGAAGCGCTCACCTTTTTCAGCTCCTTCCTGTTCCTTTTCTACTATCGCTATTTCGAATTTAAGCTTTGTAAATATAATAGTATGTAGTAAGTAGTATTTGTAAATTTAGAACGACTTAATACAAATTATGAAATAAAGCAGCGCTAGAACGTAGAATATAAGAGGAATATGTCGAAAATATGCCGGTACATCGCTGAGCCTTAGCGCTCCTTTTATAACCAGATCTGCACCGATATCTCCTCCGGTATTGCCGCTGGCTATGTTACCACAGTGGTCATGTCCTCCATGTGGGTGTGAATGCGCCCTAGTTTTCCAGCTATAGATGTTTTAAAGGGATCACACCACGAATCTGTGGCGAATGCGGGTTTCAGATCGGTTGTGCCTATACGGGGTCGTACATTATGGAAAGAAGGGTGATTCCGTCCATTTTTTCCTAATTGCCGCAAAAAACGGCCCGAAAGATACGGCTTCGAGCGTTCCTGGGCGCTATTTTCTACAATGAGTTCGATTGGAGCGCGCCAGCCTTGTGTGCGCGCCGCATCTATCGGGGGCCGTTTTTTTTTCACGGCGATTAGGAAGAAATGAACGGAATCACCTTCTTATTCACAATCTTCGACCCTGCTCAGGCATAACCGATCTGAAACCCGTACCATCCCAGATTCGTGGGGTGATGCCTATAAACTAATATCGCGCTCATTTTCCGAACATTAACTAATTCTGCTGTTTTTGCTTCCACCGTCTACCGTTTCTTATTGATTATTTTGTTCACAGTATTGTTTTTATTTGTTATTTATTTCAGTTTTGTTTATTATTTTTGTTTCCTATTTATTTTCATCGCTAATTCGATCGTTTATGACCCTCATTCCTTTTGGATTCATTTTCCGTCGTAAATCAGGGTGTTAGTCTACTACAGTAGGAGTGCAGTGGCGGAGTTGGTCGGGGAGAACGATATTGATGTCGGTTACTGTATGTGCATGATAACAAAATTAATATCGATCGGTAGGATGTGTAGAAATGTGTTTAGAATAGGCCAGCTGTGTTTCAAGCAGCTTTTGTGTGGACTGTAATGTGAACATCTTTTGAAATAACAGTTTTTTTTTTCAAAATTAATAGTGGGTAAACAACTAATGGGAGCTATTCATTACTGGTGATGACTGAGAACAAGATCTCATTTCTGCACAAAACTCCATTACTGTCATTGGCGAATTCGAGAGAAAAATTCCAAACGTGTTCATAGTTTTATTCTTCCTTTAGTCTCTAGTGGAACAATAGTTGTTGGCGCTACATGGTACGCTTTGGCAAACGTAGTTCTGATCGTCACCGCAATCGTCGTTGAACCAGCCAGAGCTGAAAATTTGTTATTGTATTTCAAGTTTATAAGAATGAATTTTTTCCCCTACAACTTTATTTTCGGTTCCTTTAAAGGTATAGATGAGCATAAGATCGTGAGGATGTTTGTTTCTTCTTTCTTCTTCGATGTTAACATTCCCTCTTAATTTCTGTCACTATGTAGATCGAAGTGGGACCCTCGCTAAAACCACTCATCGTTTCAGTTCGAGCATAGATGCGATAGACGGAGCAGGTGGTTTGATCCCCTTCACTTTTGGATGGTTGGCGAAATTACCCCCTTCACTTTTGAACGATGGATGAAAGAACCCCCTTCACTTGAGCTGCACCCATCAGCTGAACCCCCTTCACCTGAGGATGGTCCGGCTTCTCCCTATCTCATCTATGAGTTCGAGTGAAGCTAGCAATGGTCCCACATCGATCCCGAACGATACTGCTTCCAATGCAGGTGGTATAGTTAGGTCAAAACGGTACTGAATCTCGGTACTGTTTCATAAACGGCTGCTCTCAAAGCCGCACAGTGGAACTAGCGTTTAGGATCAATGTGGGACCATGGCTAGCTCCACTTGTACTGAAGCATTGAGTGGTTCTAGTGCGGGTCCCACTTCGATCCCAACCGTTACTCGCCCCTTCGTCGTTTACGGAAATGCACTTCAGTTTCTGGTCGTTTTGAACCGACTATATGAAACTCCAGCCAAGTGTTTGGCTCATTTTTAGTAGCATTGGAATATTGAGGATATCAGAACGCTAGTGGGCTGCGTTTCAGCCGCATGCGTGATACAGTAAGGCGGCGCAAAAACTTTGACGAGGACTGTAGGATGGCCTCATCACATGCTGTTTTAATGGGCATTATGACAAAGAAAAAAATTTGATTTCTTCATACCTGAATCCAGAATACTGGTACATATAGACGCACTGACCAGCAGACAAGTTCGGGTAACCAGGTGCCCACATTTGATAATCACTGCTATAAAGCTAAAACAAACATCATCACAGTTTTCATAGCAAATTTTGTAAAATTTTCGAACAAATTTCGAAAACCTACCATAGTTCCATCAGCCCACTGATATTGCCCATTATAATAGTACTTCAAACCAATCCAGAATTTTGTTTTTGAAGGAAACACTGAAAAAGGAATAAGAACAATGAAATGGAACTATAGTCGGGTCAAAACGAAATGAAGCACGGTGCATTTGAGTACGCGCTCGAAACGGCGCAGGGGAGGCAGCACTTGGAACCGAGATGGGACCAAACTCGCAAACTGCAGCGATGGGTGGTGCCAGCAAGGGTTCCAGTACGCTCGTATCCGCTGCGCTCTACCCGCACCGCATCGAGAGAAGTACGCAATCGCACCGTGCTTCATGTCGTTTTAACCCTACTATGACTGATTTAGTAATACATATATAAAATTTGCGAACACATTTCATATATGTATTCTAACAGTGATACCAATTCCCGAAAAAAAAGACTTTTTCGTCTCTATCTTTATTTATACATCTTTATTATTGGAGAGGAGGCGGGTGTAGCCCAGTCGGTAAGAGGTCCGATGTGGTCGTTGACACTCAATGGTTCAAGACCGCCTTAGTGCCAACTAAGCCTATACAACTATAATAGCGGTTTTGCTAATGTAATTTGTGACTTACATGTGCTCAAGAACAACGATTTATCCCTGCTTTCAACCTTGGCGAGATTCGCATTATGATGTTGACGGCAATTCTTCGCTGCTAATGTCTTAAAACATCATGAATAGAGGAAAATTATAAAATAATTACCAATTTATTGTTGTTATGAGATTAAGAAAAATTAGAATCGGTACCTGAATGGCAGAAATTGGGACCGGTCTGTAACAACCACCCGCTGGAACAGTGTATGCCTGATTGAATGGGTTGTAGTTGGTTGGGCAGAAGCAATTAGCTAAAAATAAACAAAATATTTGATAAATCATTCAAAATTCAAAATCAAAGGACATTCTCGCAACCGATTCCAATAGCTTATAGTATTTAAATAATAAAATGCATTCACATGGTCCCATGGTTTACAGCTTCAAAAAAAAAAACAACAAAGAAACAAAACCAACAACAAAAAACAATGAGGTTGTGTCTTTGGTTACGAATTCAGGGAAAGTACGAAAGCGTACCTTCACAGAAAGCTTGTCGGACTTCTTCGCCTGTCAGGTTCCCGTAAATATTGGTGAATTGGAATTGTGGTCCACTTGCTAAGTTAGCCAATAATGGGATATTTTGACCATGTTCTTGTACATATTCTGAAAAAAAAAAAACATTTTTCATTAGATCTGAAATACAACACATTTTATACACGAAGACATCTCGGTATTTGCACTAGTATGTTTTCGTACTCGCTCAAATTTGTTCACCCTACTTTTAGGATATTTGTGATTTGGGTACTGTTGGTGCTGCTGAGGCTGGTTCACAAAACTACAGTAATCGTAATGAAGATAAATTGTGCTTAGTTTCTCCTTAACTAGCCTTTTGGGTAAGAAAGACAAGGACCATTATTGGTGTTCACTCGTGCAACAACGATGCGCATTCAAATTAAGGCAGGGTTTGGGAGTGAATGAGTGTGTCACTGGGAGAAAATGCGTGAGTTACAATCTATCGTTTTTGCAACGTTTTTTTTTCTACAACAATTTGTTCATTATGTTTTACTTGAATAGAGATCCGGGGAGGAGATCTTATTGATGTTCGACCGCTCGCTCGTAGACGCAGCGCGTGCACAAAGGTGGAGCGCCTTCACATTACTCCCGTAAAACGTCGTTTCTCACGCCGTTTTTTTTCCGACGATTAAGGAGATAAGAGCGAGACCAACGTCATACTCGTAATCTACACCCAAAACTCCATGTTTTTCCTCACATTTCTCAGTGACGTCAGTTTTGTGATGCGACCCCTCAAAGGGAAGGGAGAAAAGAACAATCCGAAGCCTTTAGTGACCTCCAGATTTTTCCATAGCTTCATAATTTGGCGAAAATGTCCTTGGAACCTAAGTTTAAATTGGAAAGAAGAACTCTTTGTCAAAGAAGGAAGCAAAAAGCAAGCGCATTAGCCACAGGAGTTAAACAACTCGGGAGTTACTCAACTCCTTAACTTCACGAATTTTTCTTTAGTGCAGCATGTTTGTGGGGAACCGGTACTTCTTTGATAGAAGGTTTGTGAAGAAACCATACCAGATTTTGATAGGGTGGTGCGCAGTCGGTTAGAGGTCCGTTGTAGCCACACGGTCGAGGGTTCGAATCCGCCCTAGTGCTCACCAAACCCTTCATCCTTCTGGGGTCGATAAATTGGTACCAGACTTGTCTGGGAGGATAAAAACACTGACGTGATTCTCGGCTGCCCCCCGCAAGTCATTGTATAGGCCAACACGCGTTCCAAAACCTCAACGATTACGAAATCCAGTAAAAAAAAAACGCGTTAGCGCATCCCAAGTGGATTGATACGCCAGTGACTTTATCCTTTATCCTTTTATTTGTATACGGGATCGTAGATTATGGGGAGGTGGGTGATTCCGTCCATTTCTTGCTAATTGGCGTGAAAAAACGGCCAGGAAGATACGGCTCCGAGCGTTCTGGCGCACTATTTTCCACAAGGAGTTCGATTGGAGCGCGCCAGCCTTGTGCACGCGCGTATCTTCCAGGCCGTTTTTTACGGCAGTTAGGAAGAAATGGACGGAATCACATACCTAGTTTGTCCAGCCGTCTCGTTCACTACGTCAGATTCGTGGTATGCTGCCCTTAAGTTACCGAAAGCACTGTTATGTTCTCAGCGTACGAGAAATGGTGTGGTGCTTCTTAGGAGAAAATTCCGTAGGTGTAGATATCGCCAAGTGTGAAGAATCCAGTGGTGTGAAATGTGGGTAAGAAATTATTGCATTTTTTGAATTGGTGTCTCGAGGTCGAACAGTATTGTTTCAAGTTCAACTTTTTGAGTAATTTGCTTACCTACGGTTATAATGTAACCACCATCCTCCTTAAATGTGTCGGCAGCGACGGTTGGATCGTTGTAGGATCCTTTCCTAAAAATACAGTGCGAGCATTTTTAAGACGAATTATTATTATTATTTATTATTATTCTATTCTGTTTAGTTGATGAACAACTGAATTCTTATGAGGATTGTCGAATGTTTTTAAAAACAAACTCAAATCCAAGATTTCTACTGATGTGTGAAATGAATTGATGATTTGGTGATTTTTATGAATTACTGTTACCTACGGTAATGGAGACGATATGGAAAACCCACTCATAAGTAGATGCAACGATGACGATAACTTTCTGGGCGTTATCTCGATGTGCCGATGAATCGAAGCTTTTTGAAGCTAGTTGTATAGCTCTGAAAGCTCCAATTGTTAATATAAATAAGCGGTCAGTAAGAGTAATAATTTCTTTAAGAGAGAATCCGACACTAACTACATTGAAGTTTTTCTTTCTTGGCGAACGAAAAAAGGGTCAGTTTGGTCTCGAGGCTCTCGAGAATGATTGCAGACGAGCAACCTATTGAGATAGTGGATGAGTTCTATTAATTCGGCGGTATTTGCTGTTCAACTTGGAAAAAAACGACGGTAACGACGATAGACATCCAGAAAAGATCCGCTAAAGAAGGAGTTGAATTTGGCGCTCAACTTCTTGACCAAGTGCCTGTAGTCGATCTCATCGCCAACAAAGTCAAACTGTAAGTCTGCCTATCTGTAATGCGTCCCATCAGGATGTAAGGATCGGAGACTTTGGCAGTATTGTTAACATTGAGAGAGAAGCTTGACTGCATTTGGAGGAAGCTGTCCCACGACTATCAGGTTACTTTTGTTCAATGGTGTGGCATAACACAGAGATTCTAAGTGGAAATCATAATTGTGGGCGACTTTAATGTTGACATGAATAAACATAGTAATTCCACCAATGAACGCTTCAAAACTTTATTGGAAAGTTGTGATCTAGCCCAAAACATTGATGCTCCCTGTTCGTTTACGTTTTTATGGTGAACAGGCGGACGATTCGTCGAGAAGATCTTGCTACACCTTGTTCGGTCTTCTCAGTAGGCAGTAAAACTGTCTTCCCTTTCTTTGATTACACTATTGGGAGGAATTCTCATTCATTTTCTGTGTTCTTCTGACTATGTCAGAAGAATACAGAAAATGCGATCAGAACAGACTTAAAGGCAGTATGCCACGAATCTGTCGCGATACGGATTTGCCGTCAAAAGCTTCTATACAGAATTCTAGATTGTGGAAAACCACGTGGTTCTGCTCAATTCTCTGTAGTCGCTGTAAAAAGCGAACCGGGGGCGGCCCGGAACCCGCCGTTTTCTCTTTACGACATCTTGCATTGCAACGCGCCAACATTGCGCACGCATCTCATAGGAAGTAAACCGATTCCCATGGCGTTTCCTATGACAATCACGGAAAGGTGAGCGGAACGACGTGGTTTTTGGGACCGTACGACCCCATGAGAAATCCATACCACGACAGATTTATGGTATGCTGCTTTTAAACTGGAAAATGGTTGGTCGTAAAAGAAAGTTCTGGACGAAGGTGGCAAAAGTTTTTCTGAGGACACTTGGCGCTTATATGCATTTCAATTTAGGCGCGACATTTCGCAGATTGTCTAATAGCGACGGATGAATAGAAGCTTTGAAAACTCCTGCTGAAGATCAATCGGAGTAATCTCGAATATGTTCAAGAACGACTGACCCCTCCTGAGATACGGAGAGTTGCGTTAGCCCAACACAATCACTATCGTTTAAGGTAAAAGCGTCACCCCACGAATCTGGGGTGGTACGGGTTTCAGGTGGGTTATGCCTATATGGGGCCGTAGATTGTAGGGAAGAGGGTGATTCCGTCCACTTCTTCCTGACTACCGTAAAAACGGCTCGGAAGATGCGGCTTCGAGCGTTCCGTAGCGCTATTTTCTACGAGTTCTGTTGGAGCGCACCAGTAGTTTCTTTCTTGTTGGAGCGTACCAAGTAGTTTCTGACGGTAGTTAAGAAGAGGTGGACGGAATCACCCTCCTCCCCACAATCTACGACCCCGTATCCTTATTGGCATAATCCACCTGAAACCCACACCACTCCAGATTCGTGTGGTGAAGCCGTTAAGTCAGGTTTTGGATCCACTAGAAAGAACGCCTTTTTCAAACTGATCCTACCCGTCACTTTCTAGCGTGAAGGTTGTTTCCTGGTCTTCCTATCTGTACCTCACGAACCAGTTGCTTTGGCTATAGAAAACTGCGATATCATAGACACTCACGCTTCGATATTTGTTCCACGATTACCGTCGTATGGAAGATAAGCATTGTTAATCATATCGTCAGTTGATCGGAAAGCATTTAGATCGTATCGTGTGGTAGCATTAGCCGCATAGGTGATGAATCTAAACGTATGCTAATCAACATCAGGATCGATCAGCACCCAGCCTGTGTCGTACCCGACGCGAGTTTGTTGTCCATAGACTTGGCCGATGGTCATTTTATAGAGTAAGGACTCAACGAAGGCGGTAGCCTTAAAAAAGTAGGGATTATTAGTAATTTTCACAACCAACTAGAATGATGAGATGCGGATGTCAATGCAACCTCATCTTTTTGTAGACTCACTCCATCGAAGCCGGCACTAGTCATAGCGAAGGACGAATCGATGAGGAAATGTACATCCAACCATATGTTTTTATCCGTGCAAGAACATTGATTCAAGGTTGGTGGTTTCGTTGTACTATACCGATACCAATCATACGTGGTAGTATCCCGGTAGTAAGGAGACGACGAGGAAGCCTCCTCAGGAGTTGATGAAGTTGTTCTTCGCCACTGAGGCGGTCATTATTACTGGCTGATAATTTTGTTCAAAACTAAATTTCTTTACAAGAAATTACTATAGAATTATTGATGCATATGTCAAAAACGAGAAAAAAAAGCAAGAAAGAAGAAGAATAGAGAAGTAATTGGAAATAATTGAACAAGCGGAAAATTTATAAGTTTTGAAATGTTCAAAAAAAAACCTATTGACGCTTCTATGTTCTATGTGTACAGCGTGGACTGTCTTTTTTTTTCGAAGAGAGGTCCATAAAACATTTCATTGTCCATTGGTTTGGACGCAGTAGTGAGTATGGATATTGTAAAATACGTCAAAACTAATGAACTGGATGCAATCTTAGATGATCATAAAAGGTTGAGTTTTTATGGTAACGTTGGAACTCAGTTCATTTCTATTAGTTTATTTATTCCATTACTTTATTTAGTTCATTTCTTTCAAAGTCAATTTAAAAATAGGTTCTGGTCTCACATCTTTTTTTTTACGTGTTTCTCTGCGAAATTTCGATTTTCATCGCTAAATTTATTTTGCGAATCTCTATTCTGTGGATTTGACCCAGGTAACCTTTGCTTTTTTTGATCGTATCCAGTATGTTGCTTTGTAATAAAAATCGTACCAAGTACGCCTACAGCCTAGTTGCTAAGGTTTCAATATATATT
This sequence comes from Necator americanus, assembly GCF_031761385.1. Classification (NCBI taxonomy): domain Eukaryota; kingdom Metazoa; phylum Nematoda; class Chromadorea; order Rhabditida; family Ancylostomatidae; genus Necator; species Necator americanus. The sequence goes on along the minus strand of NC_087373.1, from coordinate 33,343,953 downwards.
TGTTACCAATAGATAAACATTTTTTATGTGAATTTTTAACTCATGGGACCACAGCGCGGTTCAACAGTGAGCCGTTCTTTTCTTGGTCGCCTCATCGGTGAGCCGTGTAACCACTCAGCGATTGATTTTCATGATTTCCTAACTTAAAAAAAGGTTTTCTGCACTTAATAGGGACGTTTTCGTTGAAGTTCGTAGGAGTGGATTGGTTTATCGTCAGATACCAAAAAAAATCTTGCTATCTTCAATGGGATTTAAACACTTTTTCTATGTTTACCAATTTTGTTAGTGACAATGATCATATTGGATGACCTTCTTGTAATAGGAGAAGTAAAGTAGCATGGATTCTTTAACAACTCGTCAGCATTGTTTCATTAAAGTGGTCAAAGTTGAGAATCATACCCAGTAATCAGAAGTGGCTGAAGTGGAACTACTGGGGTACCGGGACTTAGTGGCAGTGGTTGTATCAGATGAGGATGAGGAGTCCGAAGTGGAACTACTGAGGTACCAGTATTCAGTGGCAGTGGTTGCATCAGATGAGGATGAGGAGTACCAGCTTTGACAAGAAATTAGGCATATTAGAGCTAAAATTGAACAAGAAATTATTATCGGCACACATTTTGAGAATCTCTTTCAAATGAATTTGTTGCACATATCTTACCTGTAAAAAGGAATATCTGCGTAGTTAGATAAACCATGAGTGGGGAACTACGTTAGGTGCGCCGATTAAAGCACTTTTAAGTAGTCTGTGAGCATCGACAATGTCGGCGATAAGCTTTAATACCATTCTTATAGATAACCTATCTGTAACTTTTCTTGAGAAGCGTATTATGACATCAACGTTAACTTACTCTTAAAAAACTAAAAAAAAGAGTTGTTTTCGGGAAAACTTCGGCCCAATCAATATTCTCGCTGAAGATAGCAAAAAAAAAATAAAACTTTTACTATTGACAGACGATGCTGTATTTGTACTCGTGTTCTGTCTTTTTTTATTTTAGATTTTTTTCTTGTTACAGTTTTGTTAGTTTACAGTGTTTTGGATTTCTCGGAGTTGCGTCTAGCAGCTTGAAATTGAGAACAAACGTTGATAAAGAAATGCGTTTGAAATGAAATGAGTTGAATGCGAATTCCCTCACTTTTTCTGAATACGAAATAAGTCAGATTATCCGAGAGGTAGCGCTGGAGAAGTTTATGTTTCTGATATGAGGTTAACAGTTTATTTCCTAAAGGCAGCGTATCACGAAATTGATACGGTATGGATATCCTATTGAAAATGTAGAGTTCAGGTTGTAAGTAGATTACGAGTGTGGCCCCACTCAATTCCCCGGATACATCCTCAAAAACCGCACCGGCTTCAGTTCCTACGGGGTACGTCGGAACGCGCATCACTGCACACGTTCTGGTCCTCTCAGTTACTGTTTCACTTTAATAGGGTGGTGAAAAGACCTCATTAAGTTTCGACCGCTCGATCATTGACGCGGCGCTTCCACAACCGGATGCGTTGGAATTGATTTCATAGGAATGAGCGGCGTCTTTCACGCCGTTTTTTATTAGCGACGATTAGGGAAAGATGAGCGGAGCGGCCATGCTCGTTTCTGTAATCTACAACCCAAAGTCTACGTTTTACCAGCGGTTCCCGTCACTTTCGTGATACGCTGCTTTTAACAGCAAATTCAGCTTTTCTCATTATCGCACAGCGACTAGCATAAAATAGATAGTGAAGCAAACGAGGTGATTCCCGAGCACTTGTCGAGAAATTAAAATTATGGATGCGAAGCACAGTGTGGATATTCTGGTCATGTAGAGGCTTATCTTTGTAACGGTGTTCGATTTCGCCTTGGAGCATGTGGTATCAGTAAAACTTTTCTCCTCATGAATGAGGCACTAATGAATTTTTCACTTGTTGTTTGTTTTATTTTTTTGAGAATATAACCGATCAATTTCGGGCATTTGTACGAATTTTTCTGCAAGGATAGGGCCAAACGGTTTTTTTACATAGTGTAATTAGTGGCATTTACAGGAGAAAATTTGTCATCACTATGCTAAGCCAGCCAGTCTTATCTAAAATCTTTGACCCGTTCTCAGCACTGGAAACGGGAACAGAACCATGTCTTAAGATTTTGTTAAGTTAAGTTAAGAATTAATTAAAACTGAGTCATGTCCTCATTATTTATCTATTTACTGAAAATAACGTTCCTTAAAAAGATTCCTGTGTGGGGACGCTTCTGATAACAATTTTTGAATTGTAGCGGTCACATAGTTCGAATTTTTTCATTGAACCCGTAAGCCATATCGTTAAATAGTTATTAGTTTAAAGGCATCACCCTACGAATCTGGAGTGGTGCGGATTTCAGGTGGGTTGTGCCTGCCTATACAGGATCGTGTATTATGGAGAGAAGGGCGACTTCGTCTGCTTCTTCCTAATTGCCGCAAAAAGAGGCCCGGAGGATACGGGTTCGAGCGTTCCGGCGCGCTACTTTCTATAACGTGTTCGATTGGAGCGCGCCAGCTTTGTGCATGCACCACATCTTCCAGGCCGTTTTTTTACGGCAATTAAGAGGAAATGGACGGAAACGCCCTCCTCTCCATAATCTACGATCCGTATGGACATAACCCACCTGAAATCTGCGGTAAAGAATAACTTCATCCTCAAGAGCACATTCAAGTCAAAAATACAAAAAAAAAATAATTGGGAAAAAACGTGTTTGAACGTTGTTTCATTTCTTGTTCACATCTATTTGGGCCAGCTCTTATGCGAAGTAAAGTTACTTGCACAAAAAAAATATTAAGCGTCGTATCTCTGTAGGTATAATGAAATTAGAATCGTAATTGCAATTGTTGGTGGACGTTCCATACATATTTGTATCGGGTGAGCTTTGTTGAACAAACTTCGAATCGTCTCAAAATTCGAGCCGCGCAAAGCAGTGTTCTGCAAATCGACGGTCCAACATCACCCTTATTCATTAAAGAGGTGTCAGTCTAAGTCAGTGGTTGTTTCTCAGCCAGTTATACCTAAATTTTAATTCTTTGTCTTCGTAGTTGGCTATTTTCTACGTTCGTTCGTTCTTTCATTTGTCGTTAGTTAGTTCTTTCATGTTCTGTTATCGTCCTGATTGTTGGAGATTTCAATTATGGGTCGGGTAGGAGAGTTCTTTTGTTTTGTTATCAAACATATTCTTTAGGTTCTGTACGGAGCAACTACATATATTTTGAAGGTACTGTATGTAGCTGTTGCACTGGGTCTGAAAAATACAAATTTATTCTACATAACATAAATTGACTAATATATGAAGGAATAGCTCCGGAAACAGAAATGTAATTGCTGTCTGCTTGTGGTGGCCCTGCTTTCACTGAACGTGCTCAGACAGTCAATTTTACTCATTGGGAACATATGTACGACCTATATAACCGGTACAGTTGTATGGCGCAATGTTCCTATATATTGCAAAAAGGTGCTGTCGTCCAGCACATCGCTAAAGCCCCTAACTTGAAAGGTCAACTGCTTGAAGGGAGCATGGAATTTTTAGCGTTTCATCACGCTGAACTGCCGAACACTGTCGAATGCACTCGAACAAGTAGCCCTGTCCAAGCTTCTACGATATCACTGTGTGTCGTTTGATGCTTTACAGGAAACGCGCATCAGAGACTGTCCCATTATCAGCATCCGAGACAGTGATGCTGATGGAAGGAAGGTGGATTGTCGCGCGATAGCCGTTAGGAACGACTAAAACTACTTGGTGAAGGAATTTGGTTCAACATCGTTCAGATGAGTCTTTATACGACTGCAGGATCGCAGAGGGCGTAAAATCTGGATCGCAAGTGCGCTGAGGGAAACCGTTAAGGGTAACAGTAAGGACACCTTCTATGGTGAACTCATTGCGTTGATTTCTAAAATACCCAGCTGCCAGGTGCTCATTGTCGGAATCGACGCAAATACGAAGACAGGACTTGAACAGCAATGAACTTGACAAGAAATAATACAATAATAACAGATTACAAATGCTATATCCTACCGACTTATCTTAAAACATTCTTCAAGTCAAACGATGTAAATGTACTTGTTCTTTTAACACATTTTTGAGTGCACCCCATCAAATGTTGCAATAAAAATTTCATATTAATGACAATAAAGGTAGAATCCATCGTTGGACCAAATGCAAATTAGAAGACGGTTGTAGAGGGTGAGGAAGTTGCATTATCAAATGCTAGACGGCAGCAACATCTGAGTGCAGAATATCTTTGTGCTATTATTTCTGACTTGTGCTAAAAAGCACAGGCATCATTATTCATATCGTTCTGCTCCTTGAAGAAATTTTGTACCACAACAAATGGAAACTAGAGACAATTGACAATTAAATAATTGTCTGGAGACGTCAAGTGCTTGCTCTGAACAAAACATGTTTTCTTCATTAATCGTTCAGCCGAAGTATGAAACAAAAAAAAAGTGCTAAAAATGTCGTATTATAATAGCCTTTGTCTTTGCGTCTGTGTCCCAGGAAATAATATGTGCAGTAAAATTGTTTAAACTTCCGCTTGATGGATTTGCCCAAGGACACCACCAACGAAAGCCGTCAGACTACTGTCCCATCACTAAAAGTTGATGAAAAGGGACTCAAGATTGGTGGGTCAAAAAGTAGCGGTGGAAGCAGCTGTGTAGAGACTTCAATAATTGTTTTCTTTAGTAGAGCCGTACGCGAGGTTGTTATAGTCCTTTATTCGTGGCTAACGTTTCGGCAATATCGCCTTCTTCAGAGCCTGAAAGGGGTGAAATCGAACGTGACTAGTCCTATCAAACGCCTTATCCGCCCAACAAAGAAAGTCCTACGTTAACCGTTGGGCCTCATAGCTACCAGTGGAAGAAAACATCGTACCTTAAGATCAGCTGACTATCCTGCCACTGCTAGATACCTGATGTGAAGTGACTAGCGCAACCAAATATCAGCCTTAAATAAGGCGCGAGTTCCCGCGTAATGGAGAGGCATTCCTCCTTGCGATTCATTTTTGGACTCTTGGAGTGGATCCAAAAAGCCTCCAGAGCCTTGCGCGCCGCAATGCTAGGTTCGCGCGCCAAAATCGTGATCTTAACTACAAAATCTTCTCCGTTATGACGCCGCACCCTGTGACCACCCAATGCAGTGGAGTCACATGATTTCCTTTTGCCGTCCAGGTGTTCTTTGATTCGAATACATAGTGGTCTAGCTGTTTCTCCTATGTATTCGTCACCACACTGTACACAGCAAATCATATAAACAACACATGAACTCATGCAATCACCCTCGTTGTTATCCGGGCATATTTTACACTCCGGTGTCGTGCAAATACGATCATATAGGCGATTACGAATGAGTATTTGCTTAAAGCAACTAGAGGGGAGCTCCACGATGGCGACAGATTCTTCAAGTTTAGCCTTCCTCAGAAACCGCCGAATAGCAGCGCTAACCTCATCGGAAATAAATAGTACACAAAAGGGTACTTTCTCCATACCAGATTTATTTCGGGTTTGTGCTCTTTTTGTGATAGACCGCATAGGTGTGTAGCCGTTAGTGACCGCAATTTTCCTAGCAAGCTCGATAGATTCTCGTCTTTCTTCTCTTCCAGTGCAAACGGAGGTGGCCGTGCGAAACATGTTTCGTACTACCGACCTTTGAACTTGTGTGGGATGGGCAGAAAGAAAGTGAACTAAGATATTTTTATTACTGGGTTTGCGGTACCACTTTGTCCTGTGCGTTCTGTTTGAAATATGCACTTGGACGTTAAGGAAGGGTAACCATTCTCCTTTGGGCTTATCCCGAGTGAACGTTATATACTCCGACTGCTCATTTAAAATCTTGAAACAGTTGTCCATCTCTGCTTGAGACGAACAGACAAGGAAACAGTCGTCGATATATCGGCAATATAGCAAAAATCGTGTTTCCCAAATCGGTGCCTCAATCTTAGCCATGAAAGCAATGGCGAGCGTTGGCGCCAACCGTTGTCCCATGGCAAGATCCCACGCCAACCGTTGTCCCCCTGATTTGCGCAAAATAGTTGCCCGACCATCTAAAGACAGTGCATTTGAGACATTCCCTGAGAACAACCATCAACTGCTCCACGGAAAAGCCATACATGTTTATAGAGCTCTGGTGTTCAGTTAAAAGCTCAAAAACTGCCTGCATGGCCGAGTCGTTGGAGACGTTCGTGTACAATGCAGTAACATCGAAAGACTCCATTACGCATGAGTTATCAAAATGCGTGTTCTTTAGGTGGTCCAAAAACATATGGGTGTTCGTAAGGTGGGCTGGTACGAATTTTAACAGCTGCACCAACACTACGTTTAAGAACCAAGCGATCCTATCTGTGGGACCTCCTACGCAGCTTATGATAGGTCTTACCTTGAACGTTGAAGGATCTTCAGAGGCAAGCTCACTATCAGAGTTCAGCTTGTGAGTTTTTATTAGGAGGTACAAGACAGGACACACAGGTAACTCTGTTTTAAGCTGTGGTAATTGCGTTGATTTGCTGGTACTCATCCATACCCTATTGAGTCTACGGTGTTGCGCTAGAAATTCTTCGACAGTGGAAGAGCTATAGAGGGAGCTGTCTTGGAGGTGACATAATGTGAGGGATTCGTCTAGATGACGAGGAATGACTACAAATTCCCCACCCTTGTCACTGGTGGATAATCTGATAGTTTTAGACTTAACAAGCTCTCGAACTTCCCTAATGCCTAAGCGCTGTTCATGAGTGATGTTTGGGTGACACTTTCTCCGTCTGTAGCGATCTAAAACGTTGAATAGTTCATCTGCAAAAAGACGGATACTAATATCCACCACTGCGTTAGGTTCCTGTTGTCTAAAGAAAGTGGGAAGAGTATAGGCGGAAGCGCTTTAGACTGCTGCTGGGCAGTCTCAGTGGTTTTTGATTTTGCTTTTTGACGGAGACGATCTTGAAGTTCTTGTAGATTGCATGCGATTTTTCGCAGAACCGCGGTAGAAATAGGTTGAGATGGTGAGAAACTAGGTCCTAATTCCAGCGCTGATTGTATCTTCTTTGATATAGAAATGCCTCCAAGTACGGTAACTCGAGAGGTGGCAGACAAAGATTGCTCGTTAGCAGTAGTTTCGCGATGGCTAAGGTCAGAGCGGAATGTTTTTTGATACTTTTGTGCACTATCACTACGTGACCTACTAAGCAAACTGTCGAACTTTTTCCGTAAAGCGGACTTAGTCTTAGACCGAATAGAATCACATATCGAAATCGACCCACCCACTGTTCTCCTCCAAAAGCGTTCATCCAAAAATAGTGAACATGACAGTTCTTTCGACAAACATTTCTTGATATTAGCGTGTAATTCGTCTTGTTTGGCACGTAGGCATGTTCGAAGAAGACGCGTTTGGATGTCCACCAATTGTCTGTTGTTCTTTGGTACACCGCACAGAACGTGAAGTTGCTTTTGATCTATGAACCTTGGTACCACACGATGAGTCAGACAACGATGTAGGAAGTGGATGGATTGGCGAGACACTGTGATCTTCTGTCTCAATGATAGAGCCTCTCGCACAAGTCGATGGTATCTGGCTGGCACGTTGCGAAGAAGTCTCCATGTGCGACTTTCGATAAACCTCGGCATGTTAGTGCTTCAATAATTGTTTTCTTTAGTAGAGCCGTACACGAGGTTGTTATAGTCCTTTATTCGTGGCTAACGTTTCGGCAATATCGCCTTCTTCAGAGCCTGAAAGGGGTGAAATCGAACGTGACTAGAATCGTGTGTAGAGACTATTGGGTAGGTCCCAGACTAGACCTTTATACTGTGGTATACGGTCTGTTGTTGCTAATCTCCGACCAAGATTATTCTTGATTTTTCGTTTGAGCGTCGTCGCCCTCTTCGAATATCAAATAATCAGAGGAAGTTATTCTAACTCCTCTGATTATTTGATAGCGGTGATGTCTCGTCACTCAGTAAGGCATAAATCGACCGAAGTATTGTCCAAAAACAATGTCAACGAAGGAAATCGCATTAACGGCCACTTTGAGAGCCTTTATACTAAGCCTTAATACTTGAGTAAAACTTAATTGAGTGAAAAATAATCATTCAAATAAGCATTCATTGGATGAGGATATGTTATCATTGGCTGCATTTGAAATAATGAGATCTTTACCATCATCCTGCCTCACTGTTTTCTGTTTCACCAGTCATAATTCCCTTCTCATTACTTCCTAGAGCCGGCGCACTTTTCTAGTGGAGTTGATGCTGTCCTGTTATAATAAGAAATGAACATTTTTAATCATTTTTTTTATTGGCTGCTGCTGCCTTCCCACGTCTTTGATGAAGCAACTTCGCACTTTTTCACGATGGCTTGTTATCTTGTATTTCCTACAGCGGTGCATTCCATTTTTACTGTCACTGATATGAAGGTTTCCTCCCATAAAGAATAAAGTGTCTGGCGTTAATCAGTTCGCCTGGGATGCTCACGTTTACGAGATTTAAGAACGTGTACTGGGTACCAATTTATCGACCCCGGAGGGATTGAGGGCTTGATGAGCGTTAGAGCGTATTCGAACCTCCGACCGATCGTGCAGACGGCAGAACCTCTAACCGACTGCGCTACACCCGCCCATTCTTCCAAAGAGAAATTATTCACATCAATGGCAGGAGAAAATAAAGAAGCAACGCTCACTTTGTAGAGAGCTCAAAATTGTATTATAATGGCAGAGACATTTGCTTCCATTTGAAATAATGGCATTTTAAGTGGTTTCAGTTTGGGCGTCACTCGAACAACGCATTAGTGGAAGCTTCATCGCAGTGCGTCTACCGTTCCTTCTTTTCACCTTCTCATTCGCAAAACCTTTCTCTAGATCCCCTTTCACTAACTTCCTAACGGCTTGATCTATAAGGTGCTAAAACAAACAGTTTTCAATTTAATTTTTTTTTCGTTTAGATGTGTCAGGAAGCATTTTGTCAGCATTGAAAAACACCTGATACAAGCAGTCCTAGCAATTAGAACACTTAGCGAAACAATTAGCGACACTAACGTTCCTAAACTTTTCTCGCCATGTGACTAAACAATCCGGAGACGATTAGGATAACTCTCTTTCGTTTCAGGATGATAATTGTTCTCGTCACAGTACTCCTTACGTCGCACTTTATCCAAGGTAAAATCGCTCTCCTTCTTAAATTTCTGATTGATTTCCACCACTGTAATAGGTAGTGCCGCCGAATGCAAAGACTGCAAGAAGGACCTGGCTAGAGATAGTAAGATGAACATTGTTACGGGCCTGCTCGATAAAGCGAAGGAGATTGTGAACTCAATCAAAGTCGATCCAAAAGGGAATGTCAATATCATGGGCGTGGATGTTGGACGTAACAAGAAATCATCCCCTTGATCGTAGAAGGTGGAAATCCGCACGTCCGAGAGTTGCTTCGGAGTTTTTTTCTTATATTCTCAAAGATGAAAGATTGTGACTCCATAAATATTGTTTTTTTGAGTGTTTTTGCAAGGGTAACGACAGTGTCCCGAGGTTGGTGATGGTAGGACTTCTTCTCGAGTTTATAGGCGAGTACGAACGTGATTACCCTCAATTTTTCCTACTGATTCATTTAGAAACAGGTTTCAATCAGTCTTGTGTATTCCTAAACGATGTGAGCCATTAAGGTTAGTAGAGCAAAAGAATCCACACCGCACTAAAAAATACGGAAAAGGTCGCTACTGTAGTTCTATACCAGGACCTGTTGCGCCAAGTGGATTATGAAAGGAAAAATTCAGTGGAGCAGATGTAGATGAGCAGAGGTATTCTGAACCTTTGAACGCCCTTCTGAACTTATCTTAATGGTATGGTATTCAAATACCTCAAATGTCAAATGAAATATGTCAAAAACTCAACAAATATGCTGCTAGACTTTGAACGCTTTGCTCATGTGGATGTAGAGGCCAACCAACATTGAAAATCTGCCTTTCACTGCATCTGTCGGTCACGGTCCTTCAACTTCACGTGCATTTTCCTAGCTTGAAGAAGATCTCCAGAGTTTACCATGACATGACATATTTTCTCAGAACGAAAAGTCTTTAGACTATCACTTAAAGGCAGTATGCCACGAGTCTGGGGTGATACTCCGCATGAAATCCGCGCCACCCCATATTCATAGTATGCTGCCTTTAACCAAGTTTTTATGGAGTATAGTAGGGTCAAAACGACATGGAGCACGGTATAGTTGCATGAGCGGCTGTGCTCAATGAGGTCCGCTAGAGAATAGTGGTTAGGATCGAGGATTTTAGGTGGAGTATCCGCTTACGGAGTCGTTGATTATGGAGAGGAGGGTGATTTCGTACATTTCCTCCCAATTGCTAATTGTAGCATTACAAATGGAAACTAGAGGCTGCTTTATCTGATGAAAACATTTTTTTTTTCATCAACCGTTCAGCCGAAGTATGAAACAAAAAAAAACTGCTAAAAATGTCGTATTATAATAAGGCTTGTCTTTGCGTCTGTGTCTCAGGAAATAATATGTGCAGTAAAATTGTTTAAACTTCGGCTTAGATTGATATGATTGATATCGGAAGAGGGCGACGACGCTTAAACGAAAAATCAAGAATAATCTTGGTCGGAGGTTAGCAACAACAGACCGTTTACCACAATATAAAGGTCTAGTCTGGACTTACCCAATGGTCTCTACACAGCTGCTCCCCCCGCTAAACCACAAATGATCATCCATCAATGTGTTTACCATGACTGTCTATCATGGTGCTCCACCCTTTGGGAGGGTTACAACTTTTTGCGATTGGAAGCCAGTGGACTGACATCCGAGGAAGAACTCAACCACTGATCTGAGGATTTCAGTGGAGGAAACGAACAGTTTTCGCTTTAAGGAATGGTTGAGGCCCCGGATTAGGTAGTATTCTAGGGCTGAGGAGTAGCGTGCATCGCGACTATTTCCCACTCTAAGCCTCAAGTTCGCGGCAAGTGTTCGAAACGAAATGCGGTTGCCTGTTGTGATGAAGGAGGCGAACGGCGGCGCGTATCGGTAGTTTTTGTGGATTTGCAGCGGCTCGCAGGACTGCCACATGTAGAGTTCGACGTCGAACGACCGGTTGTCAGGCACAGTTTCCATCACAGCGTCCCCCGCAGCTCCCAGAAGCAAAAGAAGGACACGTTCGGTTGGTGTTCATATGATTCCTATGAATATGGGGTGGCGCGGATTTCATGCGGAGTATCACCCCAGACTCGTGGCATACTGCCTTTAAGTGATAGTCTAAAGACTTTTCGTTCTGAGAAAATATGTCATTTTTGGTAAACTCTGGAGATCTTCTTCAAGCTAGGAAAATGCACGTGAAGTTGAAGGACCGTGACCGACAGATGCAGTGAAAGGCAGATTTTCAATGTTGGTTGGCCTCTACATCCACATGAGCAAAGCGTTCAAAGTCTAACAGCATATTTGTTGAGTTTTTGACATATTTCATTTGACATTTGAGGTATTTGAATACCATACCATTAAGATAAGTTCAGAAGGGCGTTCAAAGGTTCAGAATACCTCTGCTCATCTACATCTGCTCCACTGAATTTTTCCTTTCATAATCCACTTGGCGCAACAGGTCCTGGTATAGAACTACAGTAGCGACCTTTTCCGTATTTTTTAGGGCGGTGTGGATTCTTTTGCTCTACTAACCTTAATGGCTCACATCGTTTAGGAATACACAAGACTGATTGAAACCTGTTTCTAAATGAATCAGTAGGAAAAATTGAGGGTAATCACGTTCGTACTCGCCTATAAACTCGAGAAGAAGTCCTACCATCACCAACCTCGGGACACTGTCGTTACCCTTGCAAAAACACTCAAAAAAACAATATTTATGGAGTCACAATCTTTCATCTTTGAGAATATAAGAAAAAAACTCCGAAGCAACTCTCGGACGTGCGGATTTCCACCTTCTACGATCAAGGGGATGATTTCTTGTTACGTCCAACATCCACGCCCATGATATTGACATTCCCTTTTGGATCGACTTTGATTGAGTTCACAATCTCCTTCGCTTTATCGAGCAGGCCCGTAACAATGTTCATCTTACTATCTCTAGCCAGGTCCTTCTTGCAGTCTTTGCATTCGGCGGCACTACCTATTACAGTGGTGGAAATCAATCAGAAATTTAAGAAGGAGAGCGATTTTACCTTGGATAAAGTGCGACGTAAGGAGTACTGTGACGAGAACAATTATCATCCTGAAACGAAAGAGAGTTATCCTAATCGTCTCCGGATTGTTTAGTCACATGGCGAGAAAAGTTTAGGAACGTTAGTGTCGCTAAGTGTTTCGCTAAGTGTTCTAATTGCTAGGACTGCTTGTATCAGGTGTTTTTCAATGCTGACAAAATGCTTCCTGACACATCTAAACGAAAAAAAAATTAAATTGAAAACTGTTTGTTTTAGCACCTTATAGATCAAGCCGTTAGGAAGTTAGTGAAAGGGGATCTAGAGAAAGGTTTTGCGAATGAGAAGGTGAAAAGAAGGAACGGTAGACGCACTGCGATGAAGCTTCCACTAATGCGTTGTTCGAGTGACGCCCAAACTGAAACCACTTAAAATGCCATTATTTCAAATGGAAGCAAATGTCTCTGCCATTATAATACAATTTTGAGCTCTCTACAAAGTGAGCGTTGCTTCTTTATTTTCTCCTGCCATTGATGTGAATAATTTCTCTTTGGAAGAATGGGCGGGTGTAGCGCAGTCGGTTAGAGGTTCTGCCGTCTGCACGATCGGTCGGAGGTTCGAATACGCTCTAACGCTCATCAAGCCCTCAATCCCTCCGGGGTCGATAAATTGGTACCCAGTACACGTTCTTAAATCTCGTAAACGTGAGCATCCCAGGCGAACTGATTAACGCCAGACACTTTATTCTTTATGGGAGGAAACCTTCATATCAGTGACAGTAAAAATGGAATGCACCGCTGTAGGAAATACAAGATAACAAGCCATCGTGAAAAAGTGCGAAGTTGCTTCATCAAAGACGTGGGAAGGCAGCAGCAGCCAATAAAAAAATGATTAAAAATGTTCATTTCTTATTATAACAGGACAGCATCAACTCCACTAGAAAAGTGCGCCGGCTCTAGGAAGTAATGAGAAGGGAATTATGACTGGTGAAACAGAAAACAGTGAGGCAGGATGATGGTAAAGATCTCATTATTTCAAATGCAGCCAATGATAACATATCCTCATCCAATGAATGCTTATTTGAATGATTATTTTTCACTCAATTAAGTTTTACTCAAGTATTAAGGCTTAGTATAAAGGCTCTCAAAGTGGCCGTTAATGCGATTTCCTTCGTTGACATTGTTTTTGGACAATACTTCGGTCGATTTATGCCTTACTGAGTGACGAGACATCACCGCTATCAAATAATCAGAGGAGTTAGAATAACTTCCTCTGATTATTTGATATTCGAAGAGGGCGACGACGCTCAAACGAAAAATCAAGAATAATCTTGGTCGGAGATTAGCAACAACAGACCGTATACCACAGTATAAAGGTCTAGTCTGGGACCTACCCAATAGTCTCTACACACGATTCTAGTCACGTTCGATTTCACCCCTTTCAGGCTCTGAAGAAGGCGATATTGCCGAAACGTTAGCCACGAATAAAGGACTATAACAACCTCGTGTACGGCTCTACTAAAGAAAACAATTATTGAAGCACTAACATGCCGAGGTTTATCGAAAGTCGCACATGGAGACTTCTTCGCAACGTGCCAGCCAGATACCATCGACTTGTGCGAGAGGCTCTATCATTGAGACAGAAGATCACAGTGTCTCGCCAATCCATCCACTTCCTACATCGTTGTCTGACTCATCGCGTGGTACCAAGGTTCATAGATCAAAAGCAACTTCACGTTCTGTGCGGTGTACCAAAGAACAACAGACAATTGGTGGACATCCAAACGCGTCTTCTTCGAACATGCCTACGTGCCAAACAAGACGAATTACACGCTAATATCAAGAAATGTTTGTCGAAAGAACTGTCATGTTCACTATTTTTGGATGAACGCTTTTGGAGGAGAACAGTGGGTGGGTCGATTTCGATATGTGATTCTATTCGGTCTAAGACTAAGTCCGCTTTACGGAAAAAGTTCGACAGTTTGCTTAGTAGGTCACGTAGTGATAGTGCACAAAAGTATCAAAAAACATTCCGCTCTGACCTTAGCCATCGCGAAACTACTGCTAACGAGCAATCTTTGTCTGCCACCTCTCGAGTTACCGTACTTGGAGGCATTTCTATATCAAAGAAGATACAATCAGCGCTGGAATTAGGACCTAGTTTCTCACCATCTCAACCTATTTCTACCGCGGTTCTGCGAAAAATCGCATGCAATCTACAAGAACTTCAAGATCGTCTCCGTCAAAAAGCAAAATCAAAAACCACTGAGACTGCCCAGCAGCAGTCTAAAGCGCTTCCGCCTATACTCTTCCCACGTACTTTCTTTAGACAACAGGAACCTAACGCAGTGGTGGATATTAGTATCCGTCTTTTTGCAGATGAACTATTCAACGTTTTAGATCGCTACAGACGGAGAAAGTGTCACCCAAACATCACTCATGAACAGCGCTTAGGCATTAGGGAAGTTCGAGAGCTTGTTAAGTCTAAAACTATCAGATTATCCACCAGTGACAAGGGTGGGGAATTTGTAGTCATTCCTCGTCATCTAGACGAATCCCTCACATTATGTCACCTCCAAGACAGCTCCCTCTATAGCTCTTCCACTGTCGAAGAATTTCTAGCGCAACACCGTAGACTCAATAGGGTATGGATGAGTACCAGCAAATCAACGCAATTACCACAGCTTAAAACAGAGTTACCTGTGTGTCCTGTCTTGTACCTCCTAATAAAAACTCACAAGCTGAACTCTGATAGTGAGCTTGCCTCTGAAGATCCTTCAACGTTCAAGGTAAGACCTATCATAAGCTGCGTAGGAGGTCCCACAGATAGGATCGCTTGGTTCTTAAACGTAGTGTTGGTGCAGCTGTTAAAATTCGTACCAGCCCACCTTACGAACACCCATATGTTTTTGGACCACCTAAAGAACACGCATTTTGATAACTCATGCGTAATGGAGTCTTTCGATGTTACTGCATTGTACACGAACGTCTCCAACGACTCGGCCATGCAGGCAGTTTTTGAGCTTTTAACTGAACACCAGAGCTCTATAAACATGTATGGCTTTTCCGTGGAGCAGTTGATGGTTGTTCTCAGGGAATGTCTCAAATGCACTGTCTTTAGATGGTCGGGCAACTATTTTGCGCAAATCAGGGGGGACAACGGTTGGCGTGGGATCTTGCCATGGGACAACGGTTGGCGCCAACGCTCGCCATTGCTTTCATGGCTAAGATTGAGGCACCGATTTGGGAAACACGATTTTTGCTATATTGCCGATATATCGACGACTGTTTCCTTGTCTGTTCGTCTCAAGCAGAGATGGACAACTGTTTCAAGATTTTAAATGAGCAGTCGGAGTATATAACGTTCACTCGGGATAAGCCCAAAGGAGAATGGTTACCCTTCCTTAACGTCCAAGTGCATATTTCAAACAGAACGCACAGGACAAAGTGGTACCGCAAACCCAGTAATAAAAATATCTTAGTTCACTTTCTTTCTGCCCATCCCACACAAGTTCAAAGGTCGGTAGTACGAAACATGTTTCGCACGGCCACCTCCGTTTGCACTGGAAGAGAAGAAAGACGAGAATCTATCGAGCTTGCTAGGAAAATTGCGGTCACTAACGGCTACACACCTATGCGGTCTATCACAAAAAGAGCACAAACCCGAAATAAATCTGGTATGGAGAAAGTACCCTTTTGTGTACTATTTATTTCCGATGAGGTTAGCGCTGCTATTCGGCGGTTTCTGAGGAAGGCTAAACTTGAAGAATCTGTCGCCATCGTGGAGCTCCCCTCTAGTTGCCTTAAGCAAATACTCATTCGTAATCGCCTATATGATCGTATTTGCACGACACCGGAGTGTAAAATATGCCCGGATAACAACGAGGGTGATTGCATGAGTTCATGTGTTGTTTATATGATTTGCTGTGTACAGTGTGGTGACGAATACATAGGAGAAACAGCTAGACCACTATGTATTCGAATCAAAGAACACCTGGACGGCAAAAGGAAATCATGTGACTCCACTGCATTGGGTGGTCACAGGGTGCGGCGTCATAACGGAGAAGATTTTGTAGTTAAGATCACGATTTTGGCGCGCGAACCTAGCATTGCGGCGCGCAAGGCTCTGGAGGCTTTTTGGATCCACTCCAAGAGTCCAAAAATGAATCGCAAGGAGGAATGCCTCTCCATTACGCGGGAACTCGCGCCTTATTTAAGGCTGATATTTGGTTGCGGGGGTTGTTGTTTCCTTTCCTCCTTCCCCCAACCCTTTTTCCCTTTTATCTAGTCACTTCACATCAGGTATCTAGCAGTGGCAGGATAGTCAGCTGATCTTAAGGTACGATGTTTTCTTCCACTGGTAGCTATGAGGCCCAACGGTTAACGTAGGACTTTCTTTGTTGGGCGGATAAGGCGTTTGATAGGACTAGTCACGTTCGATTTCACCCCTTTCAGGCTCTGAAGAAGGCGATATTGCCGAAACGTTAGCCACGAATAAAGGACTATAACAACCTCGCGTACGGCTCTACTAAAGAAAACAATTATTGAAGTCTCTACACAGCTGCTTCCACCGCTACTTTTTGACCCACCAATCTTGAGTCCCTTTTCATCAACTTTTAGTGATGGGACAGTAGTCTGACGGCTTTCGTTGGTGGTGTCCTTGGGCAAATCCATCAAGCGGAAGTTTAAACAATTTTACTGCACATATTATTTCCTGGGACACAGACGCAAAGACAAAGGCTATTATAATACGACATTTTTAGCACTTTTTTTTTGTTTCATACTTCGGCTGAACGATTAATGAAGAAAACATGTTTTGTTCAGAGCAAGCACTTGACGTCTCCAGACAATTATTTAATTGTCAATTGTCTCTAGTTTCCATTTGTTGTGGTACAAAATTTCTTCAAGGAGCAGAACGATATGAATAATGATGCCTGTGCTTTTTAGCACAAGTCAGAAATAATAGCACAAAGATATTCTGCACTCAGATGTTGCTGCCGTCTAGCATTTGATAATGCAACTTCCTCACCCTCTACAACCGTCTTCTAATTTGCATTTGGTCCAACGATGGATTCTACCTTTATTGTCATTAATATGAAAATTTTATTGCAACATTTGATGGGGTGCACTCAAAAATGTGTTAAAAGAACAAATACATTTACATCGTTTGACTTGAAGAATGTTTTAAGATAAGTCGGTAGGATATAGCATTTGTAATCTGTTATTATTGTATTATTTCTTGTCAAGTTCATTGCTGTTCAAGTCCTGTCTTCGTATTTGCGTCGATTCCGACAATGAGCACCTGGCAGCTGGGTATTTTAGAAATCAACGCAATGAGTTCACCATAGAAGGTGTCCTTACTGTTACCCTTAACGGTTTCCCTCAGCGCACTTGCGATCCAGATTTTACGCCCTCTGCGATCCTGCAGTCGTATAAAGACTCATCTGAACGATGTTGAACCAAATTCCTTCACCAAGTAGTTTTAGTCGTTCCTAACGGCTATCGCGCGACAATCCACCTTCCTTCCATCAGCATCACTGTCTCGGATGCTGATAATGGGACAGTCTCTGATGCGCGTTTCCTGTAAAGCATCAAACGACACACAGTGATATCGTAGAAGCTTGGACAGGGCTACTTGTTCGAGTGCATTCGACAGTGTTCGGCAGTTCAGCGTGATGAAACGCTAAAAATTCCATGCTCCCTTCAAGCAGTTGACCTTTCAAGTTAGGGGCTTTAGCGATGTGCTGGACGACAGCACCTTTTTGCAATATATAGGAACATTGCGCCATACAACTGTACCGGTTATATAGGTCGTACATATGTTCCCAATGAGTAAAATTGACTGTCTGAGCACGTTCAGTGAAAGCAGGGCCACCACAAGCAGACAGCAATTACATTTCTGTTTCCGGAGCTATTCCTTCATATATTAGTCAATTTATGTTATGTAGAATAAATTTGTATTTTTCAGACCCAGTGCAACAGCTACATACAGTACCTTCAAAATATATGTAGTTGCTCCGTACAGAACCTAAAGAATATGTTTGATAACAAAAAAAAAAGAACTCTCCTACCCGACCCATAATTGAAATCTCCAACAATCAGGACGATAACAGAACATGAAAGAACTAACTAACGACAAATGAAAGAACGAACGAACGTAGAAAATAGCCAACTACGAAGACAAAGAATTAAAATTTAGGTATAACTGGCTGAGAAACAACCACTGACTTAGACTGACACCTCTTTAATGAATAACGGTGATGTTGGACCGTCGATTTGCAGAACACTGCTTTGCGCGGCTCGAATTTTGAGACGATTCGAAGTTTGTTCAACAAAGCTCACCCGATACAAATATGTATGGAACGTCCACCAACAATTGCAATTACGATTCTAATTTCATTATACCTACAGAGATACGACGCTTAATATTTTTTTTGTGCAAGTAACTTTACTTCGCATAAGAGCTGGCCCAAATAGATGTGAACAAGAAATGAAACAACGTTCAAACACGTTTTTTCCCAATTATTTTTTTTTTGTATTTTTGACTTGAATGTGCTCTTGAGGATGAAGTTATTCTTTACCGCAGCACTGCCTGAACATTCAAACATTACAAGCCATTGTTAAACTTTAAAGGCATCACCCCACGAATTTGGGGTGGTGCGGATTTCAGGTGGGTTATGTCCATACGGATCGTAGATTATGGAGAGAAGGGCGTTTCCGTCCATTTCCTCCTAATTGCCGTAAAAAAACGGCCTGAAAGATGTGGTGTATGCACAAAGCTGGCGCGCTCCAATCGAACACGTTATAGAAAGTAGCGCGCCGGAACGCTCGAAGCCGTATCCTCCGGGCCTCTTTTTGCGGCAATTAGGAAGAAGTAGACGGAATCACTTTCCTCTCCATAATATACGATCCTGTATAGGCAGGCACAACCCACCTGAAATCCGCACCAATCCAGATTCGTAGGGTGATGCCTTTAAACTAATAACTATTTAACGATATGGCTTACGGGTTCAATGAAAAAATTCGAACTATGTGACCGCTACAATTCAAAAATTGTTATCAGAAGCGTCCCCACACAGGAATCTTTTTAAGGAACGTTATTTTCAGTAAATAGATAAATAATGAGGACATGACTCAGTTTTATTAATTCCTAACTTAACTTAACAAAATCTTAAGACATGGTTCTGTTCCCGTTTCCAGGGCTGAGAACGGGTCAAAGATTTTAGATAAGACTGGCTGGCTTAGCATAGTGATGATTTCGAGTGATGATCTTTTGAATAATTTCTTTTTAGAAGAATGGAGTTATTCCAACTCCTCTGAAGAAGCATCGCTCGCTTTGTAGAGAGCTCAAAAATGTATTATAATGGCAGAGACATTTGCTTCCATTTGAAATAATGGCATTTTAAGTGGTTTCAGTTTGGGCGTCACTCGAACAAGGCATTAGTGGAGGCTTCATCGCAGTGCGTCTACCGTTCCTTCTTTTCACCTTCTCATTCGCAAAACCTTTCACTAGATTTCCTTTCACTAATTTTCTAACGGCTTGATCTATAAGGTGCTAAAACAAACAGTTTTCGATCTAATTTTTTTTTCGTTTAGATGTGTCAGGAAGCATTTTGTCAGCATTGAAAAACACCTGATACAAGCAGTCCTAGCAATTAGAACACTTAGCGAAACACTTAGCGACACTAACGTTCCTAAACTTTTCTCGCCATGTGACTAAACAATCCGGAGACGATTAGGATAACTCTCTTTCGTTTCAGGATGATAATTGTTCTCGTCACAGTACTCCTTACGTCGCACTTTATCCAAGGTAAAATCGCTCTCCTTCTTAAATTTCTGATTGATTTCCACCACTGTAATAGGTAGTGCCGCCGAATGCAAAGACTGCAAGAAGGACCTGGCTAGAGATAGTAAGATGAACATTGTTACGGGCCTGCTCGATAAAGCGAAGGAGATTGTGAACTCAATCAAAGTCGATCCAAAAGGGAATGTCAATATCATGGGCGTGGATGTTGGACGTAACAAGAAATCATCCCCTTGATCGTAGAAGGTGGAAATCCACACGTCCGAGAGTTGCTTCGGAGTTTCTTTCTTATATTCTCAAAAATGAAAGATTGTGACTCTATAAATATTGTTTTTTTGAGTGTTTTTGCAAGGGTGCAAGGTGTCCCGAGGTTGGTGATGGTAGGATTTCTTCTTGAGTTTATAGGCAAGTACGAACGTGATCACCCTCAATTTTTCCTACTGATTCATTTAGAAACAGGTTTCAATTAGTCTTGTGTATTCCTAAACGATGTAAGTTATTAGGGTTAGTAGAGCAAAAGAATCCACACCGCCTTAAAAAGTACGGCAAAGGTCGCCACTGTCGTTCTATACCAGGACCTGTTGTGCCAAATGGAATATGAAAAGAAAAATTCAGTGGAGCAGATGTAGATGAGCAGAGGTATTCTGAACCTTTGAACGCCCTTCTGAACTTATCTTAATGGTATGGTATTCAAATACCTCAAATGTCAAATGAAATATGTCAAAAACTCAACAAATATGCTGTTAGACTTTGAAAGCTTTGCTCATGTGGATGTAGGAGCCAACCAATATTGAAAATCTGCCTTTCACTGCATCTGTCGGTCACGGTCCTTCAACTTCATGCGCACTCCCATATCTTCAAGAAGATCTTCAGAGTTTACCAAAAATGAGATATTTTCTCAGAACGAAAGTCTATAGACTATCACTTAAAGGAGAGACTATCACTTAAAGGAGACTATCACTTTAGACTATCACTTATACCACGAATCTGGGGTGATAGGGATTTCAGGTGGAGTATCCGTATATGGGGTCGTAGATTATGGAGAGGAGGGTGATTTTGTCCACTTCTTCCCAATTACCGTAAAAAAACGTCCTAGAAGATGTGGCGCGTGCATAAGGCCGGCGTGCTCCAATCGAATACGTTATAGAAAGTAGCGCGCTGGAACGCTCGAAGCCGTATCTCCAAGGCTGTTCTTTACGGCAGTTAGGAATAAATAGACGGAATCGCCCTTCTCTCCATAATCAACGATCCCGTATAGGCATAACCCACCTGAAACCCGCACCACCTCGTTATTCGTGGACTGACGCCTTTAAAGTGGAAAAAAGATCAATATCTAATCGACACGCCTAATGGATCCAGGAGGTGGTCAGGGAGCGGATGATCCATTTGCTGCTGTTCAGACATTTGCTCAAGTGTTCTTTAGCGTTATGTTTTTTTAATACATATGAGCGGAGAAATGACGCCTTAGAGCGATGGCTGTTAGTACAGTACAGTAGTAGTGCTAGTATTTTTAAAAGCTGTGTATCCTGAAATTGATGATTGTGGTGCTCTCCAGTAGATAGTAGAGTTAAGCTGTAATTCACGAGCGTGAGGGTCATCATGCTCAGCGCTTCCTAGTAATCCAGAATAAGGTGTGTGAATTGAATTGTGTGAATTACACTTGTGTCTCTAGAACGTCCTTAGAACTTCAAGCGCTGTCTCCATGGCACCGCTTCGAGCGCAGCCACTTGCGAAACTGTCCGCACTTCATGTCGTTTTGACCCCACTATAAAGCTGCTGCAAACATTCGAAGAAGTTGGTTCCCGAGGCAAAGAGTTAGTCAGTGTCATGTTATATCCAGAAGAAAGAAACTTGATGAACACCTGGTAAATTTTTGTTTACTTCCAGCATAAATTACAAATCTGATAAATTACAAATCTGATAAATTACAAATCTGATCGTGGTACATAATGAGCATGGAATCCAAGAGGAATTCGTGATTGAGGAATGAGGAAACGACCCTGTTCTTCCATAGTTTCCGCATTCAACACAACAACATAGGGTGTATCCTTTTCGTTTATTGTGACGACAGGAACCAGCAACACTCCTGAAGCAGTTCAATGAAACATGCTGACAAATTTTTCATTTACAACATTTTTGACGTAATAATCCCTCTTCATATCAGAAAGATTAGTTTTGTGTTTGTTCCACATTCGTCGCTTTTTCCTTTTTCCTGGTTTCGTCATAAGTCAATTTACCGTGTGTGAGTTTTGAATATTGGCGATCCTAACGAGTTCTGTGGATGATTTTGATCCGAATTTTGAAGCTCAAAGCAGTGAAGAGAACAAACCTTCATCCTCTTTTTCATATCCAGGTCCGTTCACCAGTATAGGCTCAGCGCAGATTTGATCGGCTGCGTCCTTGTGCCAAGCCTTATAGTTTTCCTCCTTCATATCAACTTTCACAACCTGTAAATAACCAGTGCCTATTTATTCACGTATGATTTACACTGTATTTGAAATAGTTGTAAGACGAAAGACATGGGTTCAAAAAGAAAAGAAGGATAAATTTTGCTTTTTGTTCAAATTTGAGGTGCTTTTTGTAACTCATCGATATTCAACTTAGCAACAGCCAAGATTGTTAACAAACTTTATTACGGCTAACGTTTCGGCGTCGTCGCCTTCGTCAGAGCCTGGAAAGTCAGATCATTTGTGATGTATCCTCTCAAATGCCTCATCCAGAACAAGTCATCATTCCCTAAGATGCTAAATCCAAAATCGAAACTTACCTTTCATAACCGACGACCTGAGTAAGGCGACAAGGGCCAGTCTGGTTAGGTGTGGTCTCAATGACCAAGTGAGAGTTGTGGAAATGCCTCCCACAAATCTCAAGAAGCAGTTAATGCGAAACAGAATGCACGATCGCATTTGCCTGACTGAAAACTGTGTAATATGTCCATTTGGTAAGGCAGGTGACTGCATGGTCTCTGGTGTAGTTTATATGATTTCGTGCAAAACATGCGGCAAAGAATATATTGGTGAAACAGGGCGACCTCAACCTCCAAAGAATATCTAGATGGGATGAAACATTCAAAGGCAGCAACTTCTCTCGGAACCCATTGCAGAAAATGTCATGAAAATGTTCCTTTCTGCATAGCTGCCACGATCCTATTGTACGAACCAGAAATTGTAGCTCGCAGAACTTTTGGAGGCGTTTTGGATGAACGTCAAAAGTCTGAGAATGAAAGGAAGAATGCATAGCTGTGACCAAAGAGCTGGCTCTGTATCAAGACCTTTGCGGGTTTTGATCTAGGGGGTCAAATGCTTGTCGCATCCTAATTAGTATTAGCGGAGCGATTTTATCACGCGGAGGCCCGCTAATATCACGGCAACGCGGCTACTTAGGTAAGCACAACGTTTTTGACTCTTGGCTTCGATTTTGAATGTGGCATCTTAGGGAATGATGACTTGTTCTTAATGAGGCATTTGAGAGGATATATCACAAAAGATCTGACTTTCCAGGCTCTGACGAAGCTAAACGTTAACCGTAATAAAGTTTGCTAACAATGGGTTGGTTGTTGCTAAATTGACTATCGACAAGTTGCAATCTCTATGCCAAGATTCAAGGAAAGTCGAACGTTCGCGTCCTTTGTAACTTTTTATATACTAGGCTGGCTACTTCTTTTTTTACATTTTGGAAGAAAAATTGACATCTGAAGGTTAGAATACGCTTTCTCCTGGGGCTCAGACAAAAGCTAGGCGTTTCTGTATGTTGTCAGGTGGAAGGTAACTAAGAGAGTTGTTAAGAGTCTCTGTTGTGCTACCACTGCAGTGCAAAAGTATCGACATCCTCTCCAAGTGATCCTCATCTACGACTGGAAGCAGCGCCATACGCTACGTACATACGTCAGGCGGCCGCTATCACCACCCATGCCACCGTCAACGTTCTACTATGTTAGTGAGCGCACCATCAAGGTTCACAGTCTAGGCTATCGATAGGTTCTGCCTGGATGGGTATCCTAGACCAACCGTTCATGCCAAGTCAGCATCTGTCAGTCATCGCTGCTTCGTTTGCACTGATCGAGGGTTCTACAGGATATAGTCAAAGGAGACGAGAGTTGGGTCATCTACGATAATGATAGTTGGCGTCCCTACTCGCTCCTCCGAGGCGTTAAGCCGCTTCAGCAACAATCATATGAACACTAAGCCTGCGCGCAGAGTTCACAGCCGCGCAGGCACGCGGTTTGGCGGCTCTACGGTTTTGGTGGTTATTGACTGTACACAACAGTGCGCTCAATAACCACCGAATTCCGCTGAGTCACCAATCCGCGCGACCGTCCTGCTCTAAACTCTGCGGGCAGCTTTACGGAAGGTCTTCGGAAGGTCTCCATTGTTTCTGGGAGCTGTGGGGAATAGTGTGATGGAAACTGCTGCTTGGCAACTGCTCGGGGGACGTCGAAGTCGACATGCGGCAGCCCTGCGAGCCGCTCCAACTCCACAAAAGCCACCGATACGCGCCGCCGTTCGCCTCCCCCATCACAGCACGTAGCTGGATGTCGCTTCGATTATTCGCCGCTAACTAGAAGCCCTGGGTTGGGAAATGTTCGCGATCCACCTTATTTCTCGTCCTCGCCCTACTGGAATACTACCTAATCCGGGGCCTCAACCATACCTTAAAGCGAAAACTGTTCATTTCCTCCACTGAAATCCTCACATCAGTGGTTGAGTTCTTCCTCGGATGTCAGTCCACTGGCTTCCAATCGCAAAAAGTTGTAACCCTCCCAAAAAGTGGAGCACCGTGAGAGACAGTCATGGTGAACACATTGATGGATGATCATTTGTGGTTTAAAAACTATCAAATTGTAAAGAACGTGTTTGTGTAAAAATATGAGTGGGCTAACTAGCATTAAAACTTAAGATCCAAAGAAAAGCTTATCAAGACGATTGTGCCGCATTAACAGCGAGGGAATTTTGTTCAATGGGAAAGACAACAATTAGATTCTAGTTAAAGTTTGGGGAGAAAAAACTTTGAAGGTAAATAAAGTAGTAAATAGGTTTAGAATGTACATTGTAAACAAGAACAAGCAACAACAATAATTGACGTAAACGCTGAGGTTGTTGAATAAGTGGAAAGAAGCAAAAAACAACGTTTGAACATGTTCTTTTACACATGACTTTCACCTAGGAGATATTTCCCCTGAGAAACCGACAACTTATGCGAATTAGAAACTTACACCTCGTTTCGCTTCCGTCTCGTGACCTAGGCAGGCGCCATAGACGTAACGATACTCCTTCATGTTTAAGTCGTAACAGTAGCGAGGGAATTCAAAAGCTTAAAATAAAAATTTGCTTTTCTATTATGTATAAGGTTTGTTCAAAGGCATAATAACGTACGAATGTCACAAATTCTCCTGTCTTTACAATGGATGCTGCCGTCCTCCTTTAATATTGCTTCACATCCATTCGCCATTTCACATGTGGATAGTAGATCATCACCCGGCTGGTGCTTGTCACTCACATGCAGAGGAATTATCATTCGATGGAGATACGACACAAATTTCGAACTCTAAATTCTTTTATGCTATGTGGGGAACTGAATGCTGAGCGATTAGAAATGCGATGCACGGATGAAATACCAGACTGTTTGTTTCTTAAAGGTACCCTATCATGAAATTGACGATGTTGGATTCTCTCCACGCAGAGATAGGATCAGGGTGTAGATTAGTATGAGTATGAGCGTGAACTTTTCCACTTAGTCGTTTTAAAAAAAAAACTCTATGGGGAACGATATTCGAGTTCGAATTCACGTACGAAGCACCTTGTGACGCACCATCACGTGAACGCGACGATTCTCTCAGAAGCCCATTCGTTGGTATTACTTGAATAGGCTGCGCGGAGGGGACCTTACTGACTTTTGTCCGCTCGCTCGCAGGCGCCTTACAAGGTGCCTAGTAGTAAAACTCGGAGACCGTTTTTGGAAATGATTAGAGGGGAAATGAGCGCGATTATACTCAAGTAATACTACTCCCGAAGTCATAATATCTCCCCCACCCCAAACCCTATCCTTCATGGAAAGATCCCGACATTGTCAACTTCGTGGTATGCTGCCTCCAAGACTTCGTTAATTGCTAAATTATGTTGCATAATCCCAAGATTGTATTCCTTCTTTCTCTCTTCTCTGCTGACCTCTGCTGATATAACTGAATCGTAACGAATTTTCTGTAAATTTCTTTGGTTCTACAAGTTAAGAACAATTATTTGCTGAAACTCAAAGTGTTTTGCAACAGGAACACCACATATACCTTTACCTTCGAGATAAGCTCCCTTGCTGCCTATCACGGGAAGTCCGATATGGTTTTTGACGAATCGCAGGCCGGGGGCGGTGCAAGGGGTGGAGCGTTGCAATAGATGGCGTCGTATAAAACAGCATTCTGGAGGTGGCTGTTTGCAGTGATGCAGAGAGATGAGCGGAGCTACCCCCATCTAGGTAATCTGTGACCCCGTATACGGATACTCCACATGAAATTCGTGCCACCTCAGATTCGTGGTATGCTGCCTTTAATTTCCTTTGAATATAATGATTCTAAACTATGCATTTTCAAAACCGCTTGATATCAAATGAGTTCGTGATATGCTGCCTTTAACCAAGCTTTTACGGAGCATAGTAGAGTCAAAACGACATGAAGTATAGTTGCATAAGCGGCTGTGCTCAAAGAGGTCCGCTAAAGAATAGTGGTTAGGATCGAGGAAGGATCATTTCTAGCACCGTTCGTCGCTGATCGCGATGTCTTCTCGTCCAGTGCATCGCTAAAGCTCCTAACTTGAAAGGTCAACTGCTTCAAGGGAGCATGGAATTTTTAACGTTTCATCACGCTGAACTGCCGAACACTGTCGCATACATTCGAACAAGCAACCCTGCACAAGCTTCTACGATATCTCTATGTGTCGTTTGATGCTTTACAGGAAACGCGCATCAGGGACTGTCCCATTATCAGCATCCGAGACGGTGATGCTGATGAAAAGAAGGTGGATTGTCGCGCGATAGCAGTTAGGAACGACTAAAACTACCTGGTGGAAGAGTTTGGTTCAACACCGTCCAGATGAGTCTTTGTACGATAGCAGGATTGCAGAGGGCGTAAAATCTGTATCGCAAGGAAACCGTTCAGAGTAACAGTAAGGACACCTTCTATGGTGAACTCATTGCGTTGATTTCTAACATACCCAGCTCGGAGGTGCTCATTGTCGGAATCGACGCAAACACATGCATTGAACAGCGAAGTTGACAAATATATAATTATGATATATAACAACGGGATTATTCTGTCAAGTGTGTGTGTCATTCACGAAATTCAAAAAAGGGGGTGCTACGGGTCCACCGGCGTCGGATCGGTGCGCCGCCGCCAGATAGCTATAACAAGTTGGTAGCATGCTTTCCTCAGAAACTGGAAACATTCATGCAACCGGCCGCTTAAATAGTAGCGAACAGTTTACATGATCTGACGTAGAACGTTATCTTTATCAGTAGGATAAAGTCTTTCACGTCATTTTTTGCTAAGCATCATTCATTAATAACTCTTGAAGGGAAAGAGAAGGAAAACCCAAATTTCGAGAAATACTTTCAAATTGTGTCTACATTATATTGTGTGTTTGAAGTTGAAGTTTGAATATTCTCCAATTGTAGAACTGACGCGGTTAAAAAACTATGAAATCCTTTACCTTTATTTATAATAAAAAAAATGAAGAAAATTGTTAGAAATACACAAGTCTAATTTCACAGAAAGGGGCACTAATATTGATTTTTGTTGATCAGTGAAGGGGAGCAAAGCGAACACCACAGAAAGTCTGAAGCACGGCTTTAGCCGGACTTCAAACTTTCTGTGGTGTTCGCTCCGCTCGCCATCACTGATTAATGAAAGTAAATTGATAATAGTGACATTTTTTGTGGAATTAGAATTGTGTTTTTCTAACAACGTTTTATTCTTTTTTAAAGGAAATTTAGACCGAAGATTTCATAGTTTTCTTTGTAAACGCGTCAGTTCTACATTTGGACAACATTCATACTTCACCTTCAAGCACTATTTCGATACCAATGTAATATAAACACGACCTGGAATCATTGCTCAAAGTATAGGCTTGACATCATCGTACTGATAAAGATAGCGTTCCACATCAGATTATGTAAACAGTTGGCTACCATATAAGCAGCAGTTAGCATTCATGTTTCTACTTTCTGAAGAACGGAGGAGTCGTAGAAGTGAAAAGCAACGCGGAAAATGGATAGGACTATGAAAGGTCCCATTTACATTTGCGATATGAACACGAAGTTACTGTGCGATACTTTTACACCGCGACACAGAAATTCGACGCTGTGCGACCCGTGCACCATTTTATGGAAATCTGACGCCGGCGCACCAATCCGACGCCCGTCGCAACCCCTTTTATAGGTATCTGGCGCCGACGCACCAATCCAACGGCGGTGGACCCGTCGCACCCCCTTCTAGAGATGAGCGCCGGTGGACCCCCCTTTTCGAATTTCGTGACTCACACACGCACGGATGGCGAGCGGAGTGAACACCACAGAAAGTTTGAAGTCTGCCTTTAGCCATACTTTCTTTTTTGGTATGTAATAATGGGCTTACTCTGCCACGTGTGTGAGTGTGTCAGTCAGGAAATTCGAAAAAGGGGTGGCGACGAGTCCACCGGCGTCGGATTGGTGCGCCGGCGCCAGATAGCTATAATATGGGGTGCGACGGGACAACCGGCGTCGGACTGGTGTGCCGGCGCCAGATATCTATGGAAGGGGTTGCCACGGGTCCACCGGCGTCGGATTGGTGTGCAACAACTTCGTGTGCATGACGCAAAAGATAGATGGTTGCAACCATTTCATAGCCGTGGCCATTGGGAGCGTTGCTTTTCACCATTATGACTCCTCCGCGTGCCTATTAAACCCATATTCCACGTGATACTTTTAAATTTTGTCTGTAATATATTGAAAAGGAGTGTTTGAAGCTGAAGTTCGAATGTTCTCCAAGTGTAGAACTGACGCGTTTAGACTGAAGAATATGAAATCTTTCGCTTTTAGTTGTAAAATAAAAAAGGAGGAAAGATTGTTGGAGATACACAAGTCCAATTTCACAGAACTAATAACACTAATATTAATTTTCATTGATCAGTGAAGGCGAGCGAAGCAAACACCACAGAAAGTCTGAAGCCCGGCTTTAGCCTGACGCTCAGACTGGTACAATAATAACAGATTACAAGTGCCATATCCAACCGACTTATCTTAAAACATTCTTAATGTCAAACGACGCAAATGTCTTTGTTGTTTGAACACAATTTTGAGTGCACTCAATCAAATGTTGTAATAAAATTTTCATATTAATGACAATAAAGGTAGAATGCATCGTTGGGCCAAATGCAAATTAGAAATTAGAAAAGGTTGTAGAGGGTGAGGAAGTTGCATTATCAAATGCTAGTCGGCAGCGACATCAGAGTGCAGAATATCCTTGTGCTATTATTTTTTGACTTGTGCTAAAAAGCACAGACATCATTGTTGATATCGTTCTGCTCCTTGAAGAAATTTTGTACCACAACAAATGGAAACTGGAGGCAATTGACAATTAAATAATTGTCTGGAGACGTCAAGTGCTTTCTCTGAAGAAAACATATTTTCTTCATTAATCGTTCGCCGAAGTATGAAACAAAAAAAAACTGCTAAAAATGTCGTATTATAATAGCCCTTGTCTTTGCGTCTGTGTCCCAGGAAATAATATGTGCAATAAAATTGTTTCAACTTCGGCTTGATGAATGTGTCCAAGGACACCATCAACGATAGCCGTCAGACTACTGTCCCATCACTAGAAGTTGATGAAAAGGGACTCAGGATTGGTGGGTCGAAAATTAGCGGGGGGAGCAGCTGTGTAGAGACCATTGGGTAAGTCCAGACTAGACCTTTATATTGTGGTAAACGGTCTGTTGTTGCTAACCTCCGACCAAGATTATTCTTGATTTTTCGTTTAAGCGTCGTCGCCCTCTTCCGATATCAATCATATCAATCTAAGCCGAAGTTTAAACAATTTTACTGCACATATTATTTCCTGAGACACAGACGCAAAGACAAGCCTTATTATAATACGACATTTTTAGCAGTTTTTTTTTGTTTCATACTTCGGCTGAACGGTTGATGAAAAAAAATGTTTTCATCAGATAAAGCAGCCTCTAGTTTCCATTTGTAATGCTACAATTGGCAATTGGGAGGAAATGTACGAAATCACCCCCCTCTCCATAATCAACGACCCCGTAAGCGGATACTCCACCTAAAATCCTCGATCCTAACCACTATTCTCTAGCGGACCTCTTTGAGCACAGCCGCTTATGCAACTATACCGTGCTTCATGTCGTTTTGACCCTACTATACTTGGTTAAAGGCAGCATACTATGAATTTGGGGTGGCACGGATTTCATGTGGAGTATCACCCCAGACTCGTGGTATACTGCCTTTAAGTGATAGTCTAAAGACTTTTCGTTCTGAGAAAATATGTCATTTTTGGTAAACTCTGGAGACCTTCTTGAAGATATGGGAGTGCGCATGAAGTTGAAGGACCGTGACCGACAGATGCAGTGAAAGGCAGATTTTCAATATTGGTTGGCTCCTACATCCACATGAGCAAAGCGTTCAAAGCCTAGCAGCATATTTGTTGAGTTTTTGACATATTTCATTTGACATTTGAGGTATTTGAATACCATACCATTAAGATAAGTTCAGAAGGGCGTTCAAAGGTTCAGAATACCTCTGCTCATCTACATCTGCTCCACTGAATTTTTCCTTTCATAATCCACTTGGCGCAACAGGTCCTGGTATAGAACGACAGTAGCGACCTTTGCCGTACTTTTTAAGGCGGTGTGGATTCTTTTGCTCTACTAACCCTAATAACTTACATCGTTTAGGAATACACAAGACTGATTGAAACCTGTTTCTAAGTGAATCAGTAGGAAAAATTGAGGGTGATCACGTTCATACTCGCGTATAAACTCAAGAAGAAATCCTACCATCACCAACCTCGGGACACTGTCGTTACCCTTGCAAAAACACTCAAAAAAACAATATTTATGGAGTCACAATCTTTCATCTTTGAGAATATAAGAAAAAAACTCCGAAGCAACTCTCGGACGTGCGGATTTCCACCTTCTACGATCAAGGGGATGATTTCTTGTTACGTCCAACATCCACGCCCATGATATTGACATTCCCTTTTGGATCGACTTTGATTGAGTTCACAATCTCCTTCGCTTTATCGAGCAGGCCCGTAACAATGTTCATCTTACTATCTCTAGCCAGGTCCTTCTTGCAGTCTTTGCATTCGGCGGCACTACCTATTACAGTGATGGAAATCAATCAGAAATTTAAGAAGGAGAGCGATTTTACCTTGGATAAAGTGCGACGTAAGGAGTACTGTGACGAGAACAATTATCATCCTGAAACGAAAGAGAGTTATCCTAATCGTCTCCAAATTATTTAGTCACATGGCGAGGAAAGTTTAGGAACGTTAGTGTCGCTAAGTGTTTAAATTGCCAGGACTACTTGTATCAGGTGTTTTTCAATGCTGACAAAATGCTTCCTGACACATCTAAACGAAAAAAAAATTAAATTGAAAACTGTTTGTTTTAGCACCTTATAGATCAAGCCGTTAGGAAGTTAATGAAAGGGAATCTAGAGAAAGGTTTTGCGAATGAGAAGGTGAAAAGAAGGAACGGTAGACGCACTGCGATGAAGCTTCCACCAATGCGTTGTTCGACTGACGCCCAAACTGAAACCACTTAAAATGCCATTATTTCAAATGGAAGCAAATGTCTTTGCCATTATAATACATTTTTGAGCTCTCTACAAAGCGAGCGTTGCTTCTTCAGAGGAGTTGGAATAATTCCATTCTTCTAAAAAGAAATTATTCAAAAGAAGCAATGCTTGCTTTTTAGAGAGCTCAAAATTGTATTATAATGGCAGAGACATTTGCTTCCATTTGAAATAATGGCATTTTAAGTGTTTTCAGTTTGGGCGTCACTCGAACAACGCATTAGTGGAAGCTTCATCGCAGTGCGTCTACCGTTCCTTCTTTTCACCTTCTCATTCGCAAAACCTTTCACTAGATTCCATTCCACTTACTTCCTAACGGCTTGATCTATAAGGTGCTAAAACAAACAGTTTTCGATTTAATTTTTTTTTTCGTTTAGATGCGTCAGGAAGCATTTTGTCAGCATCGAAAAACACCTGATACAAGTAGTCCCAGCAATTTAAACAATTAGCGAAACACTTAGCGACACTAACGTTCCTAAACTTTCCTCGCCATGTGACTAAATAATCCGGAGACAATTAGGATAACTCTCTTTCGTTTCAGGATGATAATTGTTCTCGTCACAGTACTCCTTACGTCGCACTTTATCCAAGGTAAAATCGCTCTCCTTCTTAAATTTCTGATTGATTTCCACCACTGTAATAGGTAGTGCCGCCGAATGCAAAGACTGCAAGAAGGACCTGGCTAGAGATAGTAAGATGAACATTGTTACGGGCCTGCTCGATAAAGCGAAGGAGATTGTGAACTCAATCAAAGTCGATCCAAAAGGGAATGTCAATATCATGGGCGTGGATGTTGGACGTAACAAGAAATCATCCCCTTGATCGTAGAAGGTGGAAATCCGCACGTCCGAGAGTTGCTTCGGAGTTTTTTTCTTATATTCTCAAAGATGAAAGATTGTGACTCCATAAATATTGTTTTTTTGAGTGTTTTTGCAAGGGTAACGACAGTGTCCCGAGGTTGGTGATGGTAGGACTTCTTCTCGAGTTTATAGGCGAGTACGAACGTGATTACCCTCAATTTTTCCTACTGATTCATTTAGAAACAGGTTTCAATCAGTCTTGTGTATTCCTAAACGAGGGCTCAAACTAAAGACTAAAAATTTTCAAATGAAATGTGTGAAAAACTCAACAAATATGCTGTTAGGCTCTGAATGCTTTGCTCATGTGGATGTAGAAGCCAACCAACATTGAAAATCTGTCTTTCACTACATCTGTCGGTCACGGTCCTTCAACTTCACGTGCATTTTCCTAGCGTGAAGAGGATCTCCAGAGTTTACCAAAAATGACATATTTTCTCAGAACGAAAAGTCTTTAGACTATCACTTAAATGCAGTATACCACGAATCTGGGGTGATACGGATTTCAGGTGCGGAATCCGTATCGAGTCGTAGATTATGGAGAGGAGGGTGATTTTGTCCACTTCTTTCTGATTGCCGTAAAAAAACGGTCTGGAAGATGTGGCGCGTGCACAAGGCTGGCGCGCTCCAATCGAATAGGTTATAGAAAGTAGCGCGTCGGAACGCTCGAAGCCGTATCCTCCGGGCCGTTTTTTACGGCAATTAAGAAGAAGCAGACGAAATCGCCCTTCTCTCCATAATCTGCGATCGTGTATAAGCATAACCCACCTGAAATCCGCACCACCCCAGTGAGGTGAAGCCTTTAAAGTGGAAAAAAGACCAATACCGTAATCGACACCTCTAAGGGCTCGAGGAGGTGGTCAGAGTGTGGATGATCCATTTCTTGCTGTTGAGACATTTCCTCATGCGTTCTTTAGCGTTATGTTTTTTAATACATATGAGCGGATAAATGACGCCTTAAAGCGATGGCTGTTGGTACAGTACAGTAGTAGTGTTAGTATTTTTAAAAGTAGCGTATCCTGAAATTGATGATTGTGGTGCTCTCCAGTAGATAGTAGAGTTAAGCTGTAATTCACGAGCGTGAGTGTCATCATCGTCTTCCTAGTAATCCAGAATAAGGTGTGTGAATTGAATTGTGTGAATTACACTTGTGTCTCTACAACGTCTCTAGAACTCCTAGCGCTGTCTCCATGGCACCGCTTCGAGCGCAGCCACTTGCGAAACTGTCCGCACTTCATGTCGTTTTGACCCCACTATAAAGCTGCTGCAAACATTCGAAGAAGTTGGTTCCCGAGGCAAAGAGTTAGTCAGTGTCATGTTATATCCAGAAGAAAGAAACTTGATGAACACCTGGTAAATTTTTGTTTACTTCCAGCATAAATTACAAATCTGATCGTGGTACATAATGAGCATGGAATCCAAGAGGAATTCGTGATTGCGGAATGAGGAAACGACCCTGTTCTTCCATAGTTTCCGCATTCAACACAACAACATAGGGTGTATCCTTTTCGTTTATTGTGACGACAGGAACCAGCAACACTCCTGAAGCAGTTCAATGAAACATGCTGACAAATTATTCATTTACAACATTTTTGACGTAATAATCCCTCTTCATATCAGAAAGATTAGTTTTGTGTTTGTTCCACATTCGTCGCTTTTTTCTGGTTTCGTCATAAGTCAATTTACCGTGCGTGAGTTTTGAATATTGGCGATCCTAACGAGTTCTGTGGATGATTTTGATCCGAATTTTGAAGCTCAAAGCAGTGAAGTGAACAAACCTTCATCCTCTTTTTCATATCCAGGTCTGTTCACCAGTATAGGCTCAGCGCAGATTTGATCGGCTGCGTCCTTGTGCCAAGCCTTATAGTTTTCCTCCTTCATATCAACTTTCACAACCTGTAAATAACCAGTGCCTATTTATTCACGTATGATTTACACAGTATTTGAAATAGTTGTAAGACGAAAGACCGTTCAAAAAAAGAGGGTTCAAAAAGAAAAGAAGGATAAATTTTGCTTTTTGTTCAAATTTGAGGTGCTTTTTGTAACTCATCGATATTCAATTTAGCAACAGCCAAGATTGTTAACAAACTTTATTACGGCTAACGTTTCGGCGTCGTCGCCTTCGTCAGAGCCTGAAAAGTCAAAAAAGTCAGATCATTTGTGATGTATCCTCTCAAATGCCTCATCCAGAACAGGTCATCATTCCCTAAGATGCTAAATCCAAAATCGAAACTTACCTTTCATAACCGACGACCTGAGTAAGGCGACAAGGGCCAGTCTGGTTAGGTGTGGTCTCAATGACCAAGTGAGAGTTGTGGAAATGCCTCCCACAAATCTCAAGAAGCAGTTAATGCGAAACAGAATGCACGATCGCATTTGCCTGACTGAAAACTGTGTAATATGTCCATTTGGTAAGGCAGGTGACTGCAGTTTGCGGTCTCTGGTGTAGTTTATATGATTTCGTGCAAAACATGCGGCAAAGAATATATTGGCGAAACAGGGCGACCTCAACCTCCAAAGAATATCTAGATGGGATGAAACATTCAAAGGCAGCAACTTCTCTCGGAACCCATTGCAGAAAATGTCATGAAAATGCTCCTTTCTGCATAGCTGCCACGATCCTATTGTACGAACCAGAAATTGTAGCTCGCAGAACTTTTGGAGGCGTTTTGGATGAACGTCAAAAGTCTGAGAATGAAAGGAAGAATGCATAGCTGTGACCAAAGAGCTGGCTCTGTATCAAGACCTTTGCGGGTTTTGATCTAGGGGGTCAAATGCTTGTCGCATCCTAATTAGTATTAGCGGAGCGATTTTATCACGCGGAGGCCCGCTAATATCACGGCAACGCGGCTACTTAGGTAAGCACAACGTTTTTGACTCTTGGCTTCGATTTTGGATGTGGCATCTTAGGGAATGATGACTTGTTCTGGATGAGGCATTTGAGAGGATATATCACAAAAGATCTGACTTTCCAGGTTCTGACGAAGCTAAACGTTAACCGTTATAAAGTTTGTTAACAATGGGTTGGTTGTTGCTAAATTGACTATCGACAAGTTGCAATCTCTATGCCAAGATTCAAGAAAAGTCGAACCTTCGCGCTCTTTGTAACTTTTTATATACTAGGCTGGCTACTTCTTTTTTTACATTTTGGAAAAAAAATTGACATCTGAAGGTTAGAATACGCTTTCTCCTGGGGCTCAGACAAAAGCTAGGCGTTTCTGTATGTTGCCAGGTGGAAGGTAACTAAGAGAGTAGTTAAGAATCTCTATTGTGCCACCACTGCAGTGCAAAAATATCGACATCCTCTCCAAGTGATCCTCATCTACGACTGGAAGCAGCGCCATACGCTACGTACATACGTCAGGCGGCCGCTATCACCACCCATGCCACCGTCAACGTTCTACTATGTTAGTGAGTGCACCATCAAGGTTCACAGTCTAGGCTATCGATAGGTTCTGCCTGGATGGGTATCCTAGACCAACCGTTCATGCCAAGTGAGCATCTGTCAGTCATCGCTGCTTCGTTTGCACTGATCGAGGGTTCTGCAGGATATAGTCAAGGGAGACGAGAGTTGGGTCATCTACGATAATGATAGTTGGCGTCCCTACTCGCTCCTCCGAGGCGTTAAGCCGCTTCAGCAACAATCATATGAACACTAAACCTGCGCGCAGAGTTCACAGCCGCGCAGGCACGCGGTTTGGCGGCTCTACGGTTTTGGTGGTTATTGACTGTACACAACAGTGCGCTCAATAACCACCGAAACCGCTGAGTCACCAATCCGCGCGACCGTCCTACTCTAAACTCTACGGGCAGCTTTACGGAAGGTCTTCAGAAGGTCTCCATTGTTTCTGGGAGCTGTGGGGAATAGTGTGATGGAAACTGCTGCTTGGCAACTGCTCGGGGGACGTCGAAGTCGACATGCGGCGGCCCTACGAGCCGCTCCAACTCCACAAAAGCCACCGATACGCGCCGCCGTTCGCCTCCCCCATCACAGCACGTAGCTGGATGTCGCTTCGATTATTCGCCGCTAACTTGAAGCCCTGGGTTGGGAAATGTTCGCGATCCACCTTATTTCTCGTCCTCGCCCTACTGGAATACTACCTAATCCGGGGCCTCAACCATACCTTAAAGCGAAAACTGTTCATTTCCTCCACTGAAATCCTCACATCAGTGGTTGAGTTCTTCCTCGGATGTCAGTCCACTGGCTTCCAATCGCAAAAAGTTGTAACCCTCCCAAAAAGTGGAGCACCGTGAGAGACAGTCATGGTGAACACATTGATGGATGATCATTTGTGGTTTAAAAACTATCAAATTGTAAAGAACGTGTTTGTGTAAAAATATGAGTGGGCTAACTAACATTAAAACTTAAGATCCAAGGAAAAGCTTATCAAGACGATTGTGCCGCATTAACAGCGAGGGAATTTTGTTCAATGGGGAAAGACAACAATTAGATTCTAGTTAAAGTTTGGGGAGAAAAAACTTTGAAGGTAAATAAAGTAGTAAATAGGTTTAGAATGTACATTGTAAACAAGAACAAGCAACAACAATAATTGACGTAAACCCTGAGGTTGTTGAATAAGTGGAAAGAAGCAAAAAAACAACGTTTGAACATGTTCTTTTACACATGACTTTCACCTAGGAGATATTTCCCCTGAGAAACCGACAACTTATGCGAATTAGAAACTTACACCTCGTTTCGCTTCCGTCTCGTGACCTAGGCAGGCGCCATAGACGTAACGATACTCCTTCATGTTTAAGTCGTAACAGTAGCGAGGGAATTCAAAAGCTTAAAATAAAAATTTGCTTTTCTATTATGTATAAGGTTTGTTCAAAGGCATAATAACGTACGAATGTCACAAATTCTCCTGTCTTTACAATGGATGCTGCCGTCCTCCTTTAATATTGCTTCACATCCATTCGCCATTTCACATGTGGATAGTAGATCATCACCCGGCTGGTGCTTGTCACTCACATGCAGAGGAATTATCATTCGATGGAGATACGACACAAATTTCGAACTCTAAATTCTTTTATGCTATGTGGGGAACTGAATGCTGAGCGATTAGAAATGCGATGCACGGATGAAATACCAGACTGTTTGTTTCTTAAAGGTACCCTATCATGAAATTGACGATGTTGGATTCTCTCCACGCAGAGATAGGATCAGGGTGTAGATTAGTATGAGTATGAGCGTGAACTTTTCCACTTAGTCGTCTTAAAAAAACTCTATGGGGAACGATATTCGAGTTCGAATTCACGTACGAAGCACCTTGTGACGCACCATCACGTGAACGCGACGATACTCTCAGAAGCCCATTCGTTGGTATTACTTGAATAGGCTGCGCGGAGGGGACCTTATTGACTTTTGTCCGCTCGCTCGCAGGCGCCTTACAAGGTGCCCAGTAGAAGCATTTGAGCTCGGAGACTGTTTTTGGAGACGATTAGGGGGGAGTTAGTGTGATTACACTCACAGTCATAATTTCACCCTTCAAACCCTATCCGTCATGGAAAGATCCGGGCATTGCCAACTTCGTGGTATGCCGCCTCCAAGACTTCGTTAATTATTACGTGATGTTGCATAACCACTAAGGTTGTACTTCTCCTTTCATGTGTGCATCTCTGCTCTAATAATGCAACAGAATCGTAACGAACTTTCTGAAATTTCGATGGAATTTGGAACTGAAATTCCACAGGTTAAGGACACTTATTAGCTGGAATTGATTATTTTGCGACAGAACGCTGTATATAGCTTATACTAAACTCGATTCAGTATCTTGAGCGTTCAACGCGCTTCTGTGGAATGTTGCTCTTTTTAGGGCTGTATTTTCATTTCACAGATGTCGTTTGCACAGCTCCGTTTGACGTCTGTGAAATTTCTGTATGTTTTTGCACAATTCGGGGAACATCTGTGAATTCCTCTGCAATCAGAAGACGATATATAAGCTGGCGCACAAATCCACGAAACAGTCAATCATTTCAGTGCTACTCATCACTTCTCTTGCTCAACATGTGCCTTTTCTCGCGTTTTCTCATTTTTATCTGTATATGAGATATATTTAGGCACGATATTTATGTTCACTATAGGATAGGATTAGGAGCGTATCATTCAGTAGTTCATTCTATTACGCTAACCTCGCATGTTATTCGCTATTATGTTCATTTCGCTACTTTCTATATCATTATTTTGTATTGTGAAGGTTTAATTATCCTAGTTTGAGGGAGTACAAACGAGTACTTTAATTGTACGGGATCGGTCAAAACATAGCTGTACCTTCGAGATAAGCGAACCACTACGCATGTGCTCCAGAAGCAAATCATCGAAGCTCCCTGGATTATCGTATTTGCAATAGTCAACGACAACGAACCCGTCCTTCTCGAAGGCGTTAGCATGATGGAAAGTGAAGAACGCATCGGATGTTATCTATGAAACGTTTTTTAAAGTTTTCCATTGATTGTATTCATTTGGAGCAATATTTCTTTTTTCGTGCGTGAATAACAAGCTGCCGAACCTTCCTCTCCACAGTTCTAGAATTGATCCTGTCGAATAGGATCACATTCACTGCAAGGCTATCATCCCAATACATGCATTCATTGAATGAAGTGGCGAGGAAGTTTCTTAAATCATAGAAAAACACTTTTGCTTCAGGCTCTAATATCACAATTTTTCTCTACCATGTATTTAAGTCGAGTTGTTTTCAGCGAGATTTAAACAGAAACAAATTTTGCCAAGAATCCCAAGTTAACGACGTTCTTAATGGCTTCTCAGAGCAATCTGCCAAAATTGTGCATTGCGTAATTTTGGTGTTCTTGAAGTCGTAGAATTTTTTCTTAAATTTTTTCAAATTATTGCTTTTTTTTGAAAAGTGAGGAAGAAAAATGAATAGTAAATTTAATCTATTAGAATAGCAATTATGAAGTATGTAGGATAACTGTAGGGATGCTACTTCAAAGATTTAAATTATTCTATAGAAACTCAGATTTTTTCTCATTCCTTTGTAGGAAATCTGAACAGAAATAGAGGAAAGGATGAGTTTTAGAGTGGGAGATTAACTGTGTACATTTTTATGACATAATATGATGCGTACTTGAATATGATTTTCTTGAGATTGATCCTTTCTGGACTTTCAAACAAGATGAAATAGTTCTCAGTGATGCCAAATGAGTGATAATACGAGGGTGCCCAAGTGTTTGCGGCAGCGACCGTGCCCAACAGTTCCGTGTTCTCGAAACTGTGACTGTTCGAAGAATCTTAAGGACTACGGATTCAGATAGAGTGATTTTACGAGAATTAAATGACTTCAGAGAAATCCGAACGAATCAAACTTACTTTCAACATGAAGTGGATTTTTTGTTTTTGCAAATATATATTTTGATGAGGGGCCAAACATACTGCCAACATTGTATAGATTCCCATCACTGTCCGAGTGCTGATGAGCCGAATAGATATGAAGGCTTACGTTTAGTTTTTCACGTATATCGACCTGTAAATTTTAATCAGATCAAATATTGATTTCAGCTTATTATAATATCACAGGGAAAACCTTTTCAAGATAGTCAAGTGTGTCGACATCGATTCGAACCAAATAAGGCGACTCAGTCAATGCATACACAGCGTCGCCAAGAGTAGTGAAGGCAACACTACAGTTGTCAAGGGAGTCATCCGGCAAGAAATACGACGCTAACCTAGAAAAAACGAAATCACATCTAATTGTTGGCAGTAGCACATTTTTCATTTGAAGGCAGCAAACTACGAATCTGAGGGAGTGCGGATTTCGGGTGGAGTATCCGTATACGGGATCGTAGATTATGGAGGTAGTTCCGCTCATGACTCCCTGCGCTGCAAATAGCCGCCTCCAGAATGCTGTTTTGTACGACGCCATCTATTGCAACGCTCCACCCCTTGCGCCGCCTCTGTCTTGCAATTTGTCAAAAACCAATTCGGACTTCCCGTGATAGGCAGTAAGGGAGCTACGCGTGCAAGGGTGGCGCGCTGCAATAGAAGGCATCGTACAAAACAGCATTCAGGGGCCGGCTGCTTGCAGTGATTCAGGGAGAGATGAGCGAAACCACCACGGTCTCCATAATCTACTACCCCGTATACGGATACTCCACATGAAATCCGTACCACCCCATATTCGGTGTATGCTGCCTTTAACCAAGTTTTTATGGAGTATAGTAGGGTCAAAACGACATGAAGCACGGTGTAGTTGCGTAAGCAGATGTGGTCAAAGAGATCTGCTAGAGCATAGCGGTTAGAATCGAGGGAGGGCCATTGCTAGCACCGTCCATCACTGCAGTCCGCGATGGTCCCACCTCAACCCCAACCGCATTTTCCCCCGTGTCGCTCCGAACGCAGCCGATCATGCACCTGCACTGAGCTTTATATCGTTTTAACCATACTATATGTTGCATGTCTTAGTTGGGTTAACGCTTAGCCTCTAGCGAATTTGCTTCTAATTCATTTCGATTGAAGTGTACTGTCGAGAAATGGTGGATTCCGCCTTCTGAAACCAAACTCTCATTTGTCATCGTACTCCAACACTGTTTCCCATAGAACAGTTCATATGCGCATTTTATTTACAGTTCTTAAAGGGTTTATTATGACCGAATCACAATTCTGGATCACAACCACTGCGACAATTTGCAATGCTGTGTACTGTTGTTACGCAATTATACGCGAGGCAAACGAGAATAGGTCTATATGGAGTTCATACTACAGAGATGTCCACGATTAAACTTGGGGCATTTTCTTGCTTTTCTCTTGAGAGGCAGAGCTTGAAGGCACTCCCCTCTCCACATCTGACTCCGCTCCAAAGATATATATATATATCTTTGGAGTCAGATGTGGAGTGGGGCCGCGTATACGAGTCTGATTGCTACCTGCACGTGGTGGTCCTGCTTTAACTAAACGCAATCAGGCGTTCGAATGTACGCATTGGGAACGTACGAGCTATATAACCTGCACTGTTATATGGCGAAAGCTTCCCATACATTGCAAAAAGGTGCTGTCGTCCAGCACACCGCCAAAGCCCATAACTTGAAAGGTCAACTGCTTGAAGGGAGCATGGAATCTTTGGCAGCAACCATTCGTTTCGTCACGCTGAACTGCCGACCACTATCGAGTGAACTCCAACAAGCCGCTCTATCCAGACTTCTGCGATATCTCTGTGTGCCTTTTGCTGCACTACAGGAAACACGCATGAGAGATCGGCCCGTCATCAGCATCGAAAATTACACCATATACTGCGGCGATGCTGATGAGATCAAAGTAGGTGGCTGCGCGATAGCTGTGATGAACGATTACAAGAACCTGGTGGAGGAATTTGGCTCAACGTCGTCTAGATGCGCCTTTTTACGACTGCGGGATCGCAGAGGACGTAAACTCTGGATCGTAAGGAAGGAATACGGAAACCGCTGAGGACAACAGTAAGGACGCCTTCTATGATGAAATCAATGCGTTGATGTCTAAAATACCAAGCCAGCAGGTGGTCGTTGTTGGAATCGACGCAAATGCGAAGATGGGACTCGAACAGCAATCCGATGTGCTCGGAAAATGGTACTATGTAGGGAGAGCACGTCAGACAACGGTGACCGTCTGGTCGACTTGTGCGAACAGACGGGCCTCATCATCGCTTCCACGTTTAAGAGGAATCATCGACGCCATCAGCTCACGTGGCAGGGGTCAACTCTTTTAACGCCTGAAGAGCAGCGCAAGCGGAAGATGAGGACTCTTAAGCTTCAGCTCGACCACGTTCTGGCGAGGAACATTCCTTAGTCAGATATCCGAAAATGTAGAGCTGTTTGGGACGTCGCGTTCGACTCTGACCACCGTCCAATTCTTCTCAGCTTCAAGATACGGTTCCACAAGGGAAATCGAGAAGTTCCTCTTCAACCGAAAATCGACATGGTAGGTCTGAAAGACGATGAATGAAGAACTAAATTCCGCCAACGTGCGTCTATTCATGTTGGAGTACGGACCAGGAAGAAGCTTAGCGATGCGGATTCCTTCACAAAGTGCATCCAGGACGCTGCAAGGGAAACGCTCCCGGTTCTATTGCCGCGGAAGAAGTTTGCCTTTGCATCTGCGAAAACAAAATCCACATACAATTCTGTATGTGTCGCGCGCAGCGCTGGTGACTTCAATCAGGAAAAGCGTCTTAGAAGGAAGCTGCGTCGTCAACTGCAACAAGACCGCGATACCGAGTGGACGTCAAGAGCGATGGAGTTTGAGAAGACGTGGGAGGACAGGAACTCGCGGAAAGCCTATGCTGTACTAAAACAGTATAGCGGCAAAATGAAAAGATGTTTCCCTGTCCTCAACACTGCCAATGGGGTAGCTGTCGGTGAAGCAACCCTTCCAATTTGGAAGGAACACTTCAAGACCTTGCTGAACCGGCTAGCACCGTCAGCTTCTGAACTCAAACACGTTCATAGACCGACGTATGCGGTTAACGAGGGGCCACCGACCGAGTCGGAGGTTCTCGTGTGTATTCAAAAAATGAAGAATAGAAAATCTGGTGGAGACGACAGGATTAGCGCAGAAATGCTAAAATATTTTCCTCCGTCTGAGATTCGTGAGATGACAAAGATCATCCGTTCAATATGGATAGACGAAAGGATACCTGATTCGTGGAGGCACGCTATTATAATTCCCCTCCACAAGAAGTTATCCGTCACGGATCCCAGGAATTATCGTGGAATCTCTTTG
Organism: Necator americanus; assembly: GCF_031761385.1. Lineage (NCBI taxonomy): Eukaryota > Metazoa > Nematoda > Chromadorea > Rhabditida > Ancylostomatidae > Necator > Necator americanus. The sequence continues at coordinate 33,300,642 of NC_087373.1, read as the reverse complement.
CTGCGTGTTATGTACAAGGTATTGGATCGCATTATCCTGGACCGATTCATTAAACATCGCGAAGAAACAACGGGCGACGAGCAAGCTGGCTTTCATCCTGGCCGATCTACGATGACCAGGTGTTCATCGTCAGGAGAGTGATCGAAATCTGGCAGCGGTATTCGAAGCCAATGCAACTAGCGTTTGTGGACTTTGAAGCCGCGTTCGACTCTCCTCACCGAGGCCGTCTTCTCAACGCGCTGAGCGCCGATGGAGTACCAGGAAAGTTCGTTCGCTTGCTTGATGACATGAATCAACGAACAACTGCTGCAGTTCGAACACCAGCTGGATGTACAACACCGTTTGAAGTGGTAACTGGAGTAAGACAAGGGGCAGTGGCAGGATCCTTCCTGTTCAATTTCGCCATCGACGACATTATGCGAAGAACAGTCGACCAGTGTCCTGCCGACATTGTCTTAGCACCATCAGGGTGCCCCTTGACTGACCTCGAGTACGCCGACGATGTCGTTATATTCGCGGAAAGCAGTACGAAACTTCAACATGTTGTCAACCTTGTATCGAAGCTGGCTGCAGCCTACGGACTACGCCTACGCCCTGATAAATGCAAGCAGATGTGGATCTCTTCGAGACCTCGAACGGGAATCAGGGTGGACGGACAACCGATAGAACTCGTCGATGAGTTCTGTTACCTGGGCTGTACGCTGAAGAACAACGGCAGCTACGAGAGAGATGTTCAGCAAAGATGCGCTAAGGCCACTTCTGCATTTAACTCCTTAACGAAATGTCTGTGGTCGACCCCTATCACCAACGAAGTCAAGCTGCGAGTCTACCTATCCGCAATTCGCCCCATCATGATGTACGGATCGGAGACTTGGGCAGCAAAATGAACTGTTATAGAGAGGCTTGACTGCACGGAACGAAAGCTGCTTAGATGGCTACTTGGCTACTTTTGGCCTAGGGTATGTCACAATGAAGATCTTTACGCAGAAACTGATGCGGTATACCGGCGGATGAAACGTGGAAAACATCAACATCTTGCACGGCCATCGAAAGTGGCTAAAGTACATCGTCTTCGCTTCTTTGGTCATATATTAAAGAGACCGGCAGATCGCCTTGTTCAACGATTTCTGAGGAGTTCGTCGGGTTCGAGCTGGAAGCGCCTGACCAAAAACGGAAGTTCTGCACTGAGGTGGTGAAAAAGGACCTGAGGGCACTCGACGTGGATAGGCAGTTCAGGCGAGACGTAAGGTTTCGCAGAATATGGAATAGCGACGAATGGATTGATTGTGTGCAAGCTCTCGCAGAAGATCGAGAAGGTTGGGCAGAGCTGTGTTCAAGGACGGTACACCTTGGCGAAGATGCGGGTAATCGCGTCAGGCGATGACATCAGCCCGCCGATTAAGTCAAGTAAGCCATATATATACTTTTTGAGCAGCTGTGACCCGGTCGGTAAGAGGTTCCGCCGTGTCCGCACAATCAATTGATGGTTCGAAGTCGCCTTAGTGCTAACCAAACCTTTCCTCGTTCTGGGGTCGATAAATTGATACCAGTCTAGTCCTGGGGGGTCAAAACACTGATTTGTTACATTGGGCAGCCTCCACAAATCATTGTATAATTGGGTCATAACGACATAAAGCACAGACAGTTGCGTAACCGGCTGCGCTCGAAAGGGCGCGGTGGTGCGTAGCGTTTTGGATCGTGTAAGGACATTTCCTACCGTCAGCCATCACAGCATCACTTCTTGTCGTTTTGACCCCATTATACAGGCTACCTTCACTTTTGTAAACTTCGACGGATTTTGAATAGAAGTGAACGTGGTCAAGAACGGATCGATTAACGCCAGACACTTTATTGTTTACCCTTTACCTATCGTTGGTTCTTGTCCAGAATACAATGTTTTGGATTTGCAAGCGTGCCTGTGTACACATATCTATGACTTATCAACTGGTTTTACAATAGCATCCAGAATTGTTAGCGCTTAAAGAAGCAAAAGATCTTGAATTCATTCCTATAAGGCAAGTTACATTCTGAGGTAGTCACTTTGAACTCAGTTTTTCGGTAATCATAACAGAACGGTAGAATTAGTCAGTAATCGGTCGGCTAATGCTAGCCTAAGAAACATTCTCAAACCTTTGGAACAACGTTTTGCAAGGATCCGGGAATGTCCTTGTACCGAATGATGTGGCCACTATACGTTGTGCCTTCATGTTCTTCTTATAGTCATCGCTTTCCAAATAACGAGCAGAGTAGTACATCTACGATGAAAGCGGTTTGTTAACGTCTCTCTGCCATCTTTCCTTATATACCTTTCCGTCTACAAAGTGGTACCGTTGAATGTAGGCCATTCCGTCGAACCAATGTCTATACTCAGTGTCTCCAATTTTGAACATACCCGGACCATTACGCACCATTGTGCCTTTCAGCCATGGTGGTACACTTCCTGAAAATTTCTTCAATGCTGTGAATGTCACTTCATAACATCTACATGAGTGTTTGCAACAAAGGATGTGCTATTAAAATCATATATGGTGATAGTTCTAGCAGTAAGGTGTTAATGAGGATACTATCCGTGATGTTTTATAATCTATAAAAAAATAATGTTGTCGCATCTGGCATGCTTGCATTTTGTCGAACGTATTTCCACTTGTCCGATAGCGTTCAAGCGCTCAGTGGTTTCTCCCTTTGCGCAGGACATGGACATGAAAAGGCTCAAAATTTTCTTGAAGGACTTCGTGAAGAAATCTGACCATCGGATCGGCGGTCTTCACTGTAGTCCAACGATTGACGTTGAAGCTCATCACATGTGTGACCCACCTAACTCTCTGATCTTTGATCATTGACGTAGAAGCGAACTTCGAGTCTCTCACTGCTGTGAAGCAGGTTAGCTCTAACATCGTGTCGATAGTCAAATTTAAGCAACAGCCAAGATTGTTAACAAACTTTATTACGGCTAACGTTTCGGCGTTGTCGCCTTCGTCAGAGCCTGGAAAGTAAGAACATTTGCAATATATTGCGCTACATTATCGATGCGATCAACTTAGCACAACGTGTCGCGAATTCTAGCGGTCACGCGCGTAGGCTAGCGCGTAGGCTAGATCTTGGCGCGCAGCGAGAATATGCCACAGTGGTTGAGTCGAGTAAGATCAATTTCTGTCTGCCCCTCATAACCCACGACTTGAAAAAAAAGCTAAAGCTATACCTGCTAGTCTGGTGAAATGCAGTTTCGAGGACAAGTGAGAACTGTGGAAATACCTCTAACAAATCTCAAAAAGCAACTAGTTTGAAATGGATTGTACGATCGCTTCTGTCCTACTCCAGACTGTGCAATATGCCCATTGGGGAAAGAAGAGGACTGCATGGTCTCTGGTGTGGTCAATCTAATTTCGTGCAAAACATGTGGGGACCAACATATCGGCGAGACAGGGCGACCCCTTTGTGTTCGTATTAAAGAACATCTAAAGGGGATGAAACAACCGAATGCAGCAACTCCCCTCGGAGCTCACCGCAGACAATGCCATGAAAATGTTCCTTTCTGCATAGATGTCCTGATCCTATCATGCGAACCCGAAGTTATAGCTCGTAGAACTTAAGAAGTGTTTTGGATAACGCATCCTAATTAGTATAACCAGAGCGATTGCACCTCGCGGAGGATATATCATTTAGGAGGATATATCACAAATGATCTGACTTTCCAGGCTCTGACGAAGGCGACGACGCCGAAACATTAATAGAATAATAAAGTAATAAAGCAATAAATAATAAAGTTTGCTAACAATCTTGGCTGTTCCTTAAATTTGACTGTCGACAAGTTGCAATCTCTATGCTAAGATTCAAGGAAAGTCGAACTTTCGCACTCCTGGCAGCTCTAACATCACTCTTGCGATTGCGTATTCAGAGAAGTTTACCGCGTTTTTTTTTTCCTGCTTGCGAACCGAAAGGTCAAAGAAGGAAGTACGGTGGTATTGAAGAAGTGAGCATGGAGTCGGGTGTTTCTGGTTTCTTCGATTCTAAATCCTCGATGCTTTTATACGCTTTCCAAGCCGCTCGTCTCCTCCTGCCCTGCTCGGGTGTCAGGTCGTTCATCATGTCCAATTCCCGACCCAGATAAACGGAGCTGGTGCAATTGGACATGTTCGTTCCGTTGAGCGTGAATAGGACATCAGAAACCCATCCGTTCCTCATGAAGGTCGTCTTGGCCAGGTTCAGCCGAAGACCTATCTTTCTACATGCTTCATCAAATTTGACCAGCATTTGCGCCAGGCTGATGTTTGATGTTATCAGAATGAGAATTTTTATGTTGCGGCGAGTAAAAATGCCCTTCATTGAGAGAAATAAAAGATCTTTTATGATTTTCTTGTGTAGGGGTCACTTTTTACATTAGAGTCGCTCCATGTTGCCAAAATCTTTACTACTTGCTGAGTTTTGGCCGACTTTAACCTTTCAAGAGCGGTGGTGGCGCGTAGCAGATAGGATATCCGGCTATGACTTTCCGAAACGAATGGTTCGAAACCGCCCTATTGCCAACGAGGCCTATCATCCCGCAGGGTCGATGAATTGGAACTAGACTTGTCTAGGAGGATAAAAACACTGACTTGACACAGACACATTGGCTTGCCCCCGCAAATGATTGTACAGGCTAGTTACACGTTTGTAAACCTCAAACGATTTTGAAATGAAGTGGTGGCGCTTCCTGAGCGGACTGACACTTTAACGACAAACTCTTTATCCTTACTTTATTCTCCCATTGAAGTGTTGAGTGCAGTTCAGCATTCACGTAGGTGGATGTGTTTATCGGGACCAGGAAAATTGAACTGTACTATCAATTGATAAACCAAACGCTGTGATGAAATGTGTGGGTGATTTTCTTTCTTTTGGGCGTAAAATAACTGATGTTGATCTGTGTGCTAATGCTGTAGTATTGTTCATACTGTGAAATGGTAGCACAGATTCCTTATCACAGCACACTTGTTGTTGAGTTGATTGCGAGACTGGTCAAAGTTTACGTTGCTGCTGCAAACAGGCACAAAATAAGTAGTGTAGATTGTGTAGTCGGGGAAAAAACATTGGATCAATTCATTTCCTAATTATATATTATTTTTTATCATTCAATTAATTAGTTGATACACATTCTAACAACTATAGCCGAAGATTTGTTAATAGTCTTCCTATAGTCTTCCTAGTCTTGCAATAGTCAGAAGGCTATAAAATTCAGAGCCATCAGGGAGACTGTAAGGATCCAGTCCAGATCCAGGACGGCTACTAACTTGTATCACAAGGCTCGGTTTCGACGGATTGATATTGCAATCGTTGCGATCTTTTAAAATGGGGAAAATCAAAGTTTGAAATCATACCATTCCAAAGGAAATAAACCACTAATTCCAAATATTAAAAAATAAATTACTATTAATTGTTTAAAATTGATTTTTGACTTGTCAAATGAATAGCTTCAAAATAGGCAAAGTTTCGTCAACCTTCGTTGGTTACTTCAATACCTCCGTATTCTTGGCGTTGGTGTGTTCGGCAGATACACTCCCACGGACCGAAAACGAGTTTGTAAGATTCGTGGATGTTTCTCAAAGTTGGACAAACCCTTTAACATCCTTGTGTAATCAGGAGGTCATTTCGAAAATCTTGTTCGACATCATATGGGACTTCGATATTTCCATTGTCATGTAATTGTCACTTGCCGGAAATCGGCATGAAATGAAATAGAACTGAAATTGGAAAAAAAATTGAAAAAGAGCAACATTAGAAATTAATAGAAAGGTAAACCTTAGCTGTAGGAAAGCGACTTTCTGAGAATTGGAAATTTCTGGAATTATATGTATTCAAAGGGATATACAATCTTCTTAGATAGGTTCTACACATTTTAAACCCTACCAAATTGGACGTGTAAGTACCCCGGATTAAATTTGACCTACTAAAATGGTTTTGAAGAATTTGCCTTCTGCCTTCCGACCTAATTTTGCACATAAACAGACTTTCTATGTTTTATTTGTAAGTGCAGGAGATAAGCGAGTATTGCGTATTATGAACTTTTTAAAGTGGTTAGAGGACAAGATTTTTCGGCATCGGTGTTCTTTTGACATTGAGCTTTTTAGATCTTGATTTTATCTTCTCTTTCACTTTTTGTTTAATGAAAGTGTTTTCGAATTAGGCAAAAGGAGAAAGGAAGTCACTGGCATATTAATCCACTTGGGATGCACTAACGGGTTTCACTGGAATTCGTAATCGTTGAGGTTTTGGAACGCGTGTTGGCCTATCCAATGACTTGTGGGCGTTAGCCGATGGTCGGGCCAGTGTTTTTATCCTTATTATCCTCCCAAAAAGGACTGGCACCAACACCCTGGAGGGATGAAAGGATTCGATTGCACTAGAGCGGTCTTAAACCATCGACTGCGTGGCTACAACGGACCTTTAACAGACTGCGCCACACCCACCTCTTCGCGAATTACAAACATGAAATATTTCCAGTTCCAAAAAAAATCTTTTGGTTCCCAATCGACAGCTTTGGCGAAATCAAAGATTTTGTGAAACGTTCAGCACTGATTACCGATCATCGGGGTATTATCTTAAAGATGTAAACAATTTTTGCATTCACACCTACTGAAACGACCAACTTCGTAGAAGTATAGTATCAACGATTTTTAATTTTTTTCTCTTTCTGTGTGCGTTTTTGTGCAAAGTGTGAAGAGAATAAAACTGAACAATTTTTAAACAAAACAATAAAAATAAAAACAAAAATAAATGAAGTGTCTGGCGCTAATCAGTCCGCTTGGAATGCGCCCCCACGTTCATTTCAATTCAGAATCGTTTGAGGTTTACGTGTAAGTGGCCCATATAACGACTTGCAGGGGCTAGCCGAAGTGTCAAGTCAGTGTTTTTATCCTCCCAGACAGGTCTGGTACCAATTTATCGATCCCAGAAGGATGAAAGGCTTGGTGAGCGCTGGCGCGGATTAGAACCTCCGATTAATCGTTCAGGGAGCGGGACTTCTAATCACTACGCTACGCCCTCCTTCAAATAAAACAATATATTCCAGGAATAGCCGGAAATCTTCTCAAATTGAAAGAAGCTGAGTAAAAGAATTTGAGTACATTTTCGTGTAGATGTAATTTCCGGACTGAGCTATTATTACTAATTATATTATTATTAATTATATTACTACTAGTTATATTGTTAATTGTGTTGTAGATATTAATCATTTTTATTTCAATTAATATTTTATAAGGAAAATATTTGGAAATTTGTTGCTTTTAGTTCTAAAAACATTTTACATCTGACCTCTTTTCATAGCAGAATATAGAGAATAGAAAGATGTTTGTGTCCAGACCTTTTCACCAAAATTATCCCCTCTTTTAGGCATGATTTCAAAAACCTCTATGCACAGAAGAAAATTGTCGACTAAAAAATAATTCTTTTTCAAAGGAAAGAATTACGTACAAGACGTAAATAAAGGAGAAACTTCCGAAAAGGAACTAAAACAGAACAAATAACAACATCATTGGAAAGCTAGCTTACCAATCAGTTTACATTCTTCAACTTTTTCCACGTTCTCGAAATTTTCGAACAATCTCTCGAACCCCATATTAGAATATATGGTTTTTTTCTGGAAAAAATAAAACAGAGATCTTAGCAAAAAAATGTGAAGAAGACGAGAAAAGGGTAGAATAAAGATGAGCAGAAATAAAAAGAAAAAGAAAAGAAAGGCTGATACACTGAAATCGAATGCAAAGATAAAACTGCTGCCAGTTTTGTTTACTGAGAAGGTGGTCGATTGACCGACGAACTAGCGCCGGCGTAGTAAAGGCATCGGCTGTTTTCGGCCGATCAATTTGTGTTTGTTTAGCGTATCGTTACGCACACACTCACAACTCCTTGCAATTTTGGAAAAGAGTTGAAAAAGGCAGATAATTTTTTTGTTAGACATGAACAGAACATCAACCCCTTTTTTGATCTTCTTCTTTTATAGTTCAGGATCCGTTTTACTATTGTATATCGTCCCGTAATGAAAAGGAATAAGGACTCATAAGACATGAGAATCGGCAGCAAAAATGCGAAAAATTCCATACAAGTCCGGGCAGATGGTGAGGATACGTTTATCGCTAACAACAACAAGGCAATAACTCCAATCCAAAACGCTCAGGATAAGATTTCTTCCTAATCAGTAGTTTTTGTTGATATTTCACCAGGTCACTAATTTCTTGATTGCAGGAAATTGCTGTGATTTCGCGCTGCAGACATTTCTCAATTATGCCTTCTTATGCTGTTTATAAGATAGTATCTCTGTACTGTACCTTAGGAGGAGAACGCTACCACACTGGCTAACGCCACGATTCCCCGTCGTACAGTTCTTATATCGTACCGAACCGGTATCGGACGATAATGCTGTTGTCCTCTGTACAGTATTCTGGCGATAATCAAGTGCAATATAGCTTGGTATCGAATTCAGTTATTCGATCGTGTAAATTCAGTAATAATTAGCAATAATTTCTTAGGTAGAATTTTACAATACACAACTTTTTTTTCTAGCAAATTTGGAACCGCACAGCAAATGTTACCACACTGAGGGGCAGCACATGTTCCAGTTAATTTACAATAGCATTACTGATCTCTTCGATCGCTCGTTCATTGACACGGCTTCTGCGGAGGGCAGTTACGTTATTACTTACCTCATAAAAATGCGTTATTATTACTTTTATGCTCTTCTTTATCATTTTCCTCTTATTTATTCTCTTTATAACGATTAGGAGAAGTTGAGCGGAATCGAGCTAAGTTTTAATCTACAACTCGAACCCTACTGGTTCTTTGAGGTTTCCGTACTACGTCAGTTTCATGATACGCTGGCTTTGACTAGTCGCTTGAGTTTCTGAATATCAGTTCTTCAGCACTTAAAGGCAGCATACCACGAATCTGGGGTGGTACGGATTTCAGGTGGAGTATCCGTATACGGGGTCGTAGATTATGGAGACGGGGGTAGTTCCCCTCATCTCTCCCTGCATCACTGCAAACAGCCGCCTCCAGAATTCCGTTTTGTACGACGCCATCTATTGCAACGCTCCACCCCTTGCGCCGCCGCCGCATTGCGATTCGTCGAAAATCAATTCGGACTGCCCCGATAGGCTGTAAGGGACGCTACGCGTGCAAGGGTGGCGCGCTGCAATAGAAGGCATCGTACGAAACAGCATTCAGTGGCCGGCTGCTTGCAGTGATGCAGGGAGAGATGAACGGAACCATCCCGGTCTCCATAACCTACAACCCCGTCTACGGATACTCCACCTGAAATCTGTATCATCCCAGATTCGTGGTATGCTGCCTTAGGTTTTTAAGAGGTGTACTCTTGCGATCTCTCTTGTATGAGAGCTTGCGGTGCAAGCGCAGTACAAAGACTATCATAGGAGATACGAGGAAAACTATTCACTATAAATTGACCATAGGTTTTTTTCTTCTAAATGATGATATAAAAATTTCACAAACACTAGAAAGATTAGAGAAATGTGTTTTAAGTTTTGTGCATGGTGTGCATAGAACAAGCATGAACATATGTTTATTTGTCAACCAGCATCAAAGCAACATGTAACAGTATTCATTGCTTTTGAGGGACTTTTGGAACAATTTCTTCAAGAGCATCGTTAATATGTCTGGCAACCGTTCTTCTTCTTGCATCATGGTCAAGATTCCCCGTAATATCTCTCAAGACTTTTTCAATTTTCTCCAGCTCTTTATCCATACCTGGATAGCAGCTGGACAGCAATTTCAAGAGATTACGTGACGCTCCGACTAGATAAGTGGTCACATATGTGGTGTATTTAGATGCGTCACCTTTTCTTGTTGATGGGAATGTAAGCGCTCTTTCGATATGTTCTAAAACAATTTTCAATTGAAATTTTGAATAGTTCACTTTTGCTATGTCAATATTAACCAATGCATCATCAATATCCTCATTTGTTTTCCCATCCCAAGCGGACTGCTCTCCTTTATCTAACAAAACTTTTTGAGCTCTAAGGAGTCCTTGTTCGATATTTGACAGTTGCTTCATTTCATTCTCATCGAAGGAGTCACAAGCAGTGGTGTTCTGTTTCAGTAGCAGCTCTGTGGATGTATGTTCAACGGTCAAGGAACCGGATCCATGATTTTGAGACGAAGCGGCATTAGCTGAAAAAAATATAATATCTGTATAAATATATAAATGACTAAGCCAAGTGGAATTATAACTTTGTTGTAATTAATTAAGTAATTATAGCTCGCAGAGCTTTAGAAGCGTTTTGGATAAATGCAAAAGGTCCAGAAATGAATAGAAAGGAAGAGTGCTTAGCCGTGACCAAGGAGCTGGCTCTGTATCAAGACCTTTGTGGGTTTGATTTACGGGGTCATATGCGGGTCGCATCCTAATTAGTATCAGCGGAGCGATTGCACCACGCGGATATCCGCTAACATCACCGCAACGCGGCTACTGAGGTAGGAACAACGATTTAGGCTTTTTTGGTTTTTGTTTCCGGGTGTAATATCCTAGGGGAAGATGACTTGTTCTGGATGAGACATTTGAGAGGATATATTGCAAATGTTCTTACTTTTCAGGCTCTGACGAAGGCGACAACGCCGAAACGTTAGCCGTAATAAAGTTTGTTAACAATCTTGGCTGTTGCTTAAATTCGACTATCAACAAGTTACAATCTCTATGCCAAGATTCAAAGAAAGTCGAACTTTCGCATAACCTTGTTGATTTTTCTATTTAACTACCTATACTGTTCCTAATTGTCCTACCTGCTAATACAAAAAGCAAAAGTAAAGATGGCAGTCGCATGATGAGTGGGGTACACGACAGAATAACATCGTTGAACTCTGTCACCTCCATTTATTCGTTTTCAACCGATTTAAAAAAACGTTTCGTGGAAATTCAGGGTTTCTTCCTCAAGCTTTTCTTATCTATTGTCTATCATTTCATTTCGCCACCTCATTTGTTATCTTTTCCAATTTTGTGGGCTCTGAGACAAAACAATCAAGTTGTCGAGTAGACAGAAGAATTCTTTGTAGTGAAATTTCCTCCTCAAACAGGTAGTCAGGTAACAAAAGGAAAGTCTATTAGGTGAAAATCTGATCCAGAGGTGAGGCCATAACTACGCCAGATTTTTTTTGTAAACGTACCTGCATGCAAAGCGTGTGAAATAGCTGTCCGGATGAGGTTTGAATGCAGATGTGAGCTAAACAGGCTAATCAAAAATGTGTGCGATCACTAACCGATCGGCCAGCACTGGTGGCATAGAGTGGACGGTTTGCTGTGCTCAGCTGCGTATAGTCGGATCAAAACCACATGGATCACGGTGCAGTTGCGTAAGCAGTTGCGCACAAAGCGGTGCGATGAAGCGTAGCGGTTAGGATCGAGTGAGGACCTTCGCTAGCACCGCCCATCGCTGCAGCCCGCGATGCGGTCCCAACTCAAATCCACCTGCTGCCTCCAAAGCGCCGCTTTGAGCGCAGCTGCTGCTGCTTACGTAGCTACACTATGCTTCATGTCGTTTTGACCGTACTATAAGCTGCTTGGCTAGGTCCCTTCCCATAATGTCGCCCCTTTACACTTCTTCTTCCTACATGCTTTTGTGTGTTATGATCTAATGTGGGGGTCCGGATGGTGCGAGCCGCGAGAATTTGCGAAATGACACTTTTTCACTTCGTGAACCGAAATCATCGTCGATATAAGAAAGAAAGGAAAGCCACAGATATTATTACATATGTGTTGTTGGATGCTCAAAAGCGATAAACGAATGGAGTTCAAGGTTTGAATCCGATGAATAGGATATGTGGATGGGCATGACGAAGCAAATGCAAAAGAGTTTTGTTATATTTTCTCTGCGGCAAATGATATCAGAGAAGAAAGTGAATTATTTCTGTGTTCTCTCTTCAAAAATATGGTTGTAAGCTTTACATATATGCTACTAGAACTGCTACACCAACTGCTTTAGTAACACATATATGAGACTTGTGAACACATTTCATTTCTACCACTATTAACAATTCCCAATAAAAGAGCTGTTCGCCTCTATCCTTATTTTTATATCTTTATTATTCAGGATGAACCGTGTGTTGTGCAGTCGGTATGGAGTTACACTGTAGCCGCACGGTCGATGGTTCGAAACCTCACTACTGCCAACCAACGTCTTCAACTCTCCGTGGTTGCTAAATTGGAACCAGACTTGTCTGGGAGGATAAAAACACTGATTTGCTACAACGGTTCGCTCCCGCATGTCATAGCATAGAGTAGGGTCGAAAGGAGACGGTGCAATTGCGTACGCGGCTTCTCTCGGGGCGGTGCGGTGGAGAGTAGGGGTTAGAAGCGCACTGGATACCCTGCTGGCACCACTCATCGCTGCACTTTGCGACGGTCCCACCTGCGTTGCGCGCCGTTTCGAGCGCGTACGCAAAAGCACAGTGCTTCATGCTGTTTTGACCCTATTATACATAAGATGGAGCAAGTGTAGTGTAGGCGAGTAGTGGTTCCGCTGCCTACACGATCGATCGGAGGTTCGCCTTAGTGCTCACCAAGCCCTTCTTCCCTCCGGGGTCGATAAATTGGTACCAGACTTGTCTGGGAGGATAAAAACACTGAATTGACACATCGGCTAGCCATTGTAGAGGGCAGTTACACGTACGTAAACCTCAAACAATTCTAAGTTGAAGTGAACGTGGGGGCGCATCTCAAACGGATTGATTCACGCCAGAAACTTTATCCTTTTAGCTTTTATACCTAACATACGTTCAGAAACCTCTACGATCACGAATCACTGTGAAACGCGTTGGCGTACCCCAAGCCGTTTGATACGTCAATGACTTTATCCTTTATCCTTCTACTAATTAAATTTTGAAAGAGAATAAGCGACGGATCGAATCCACCGTCGATATCTGTCATTTCCCATTTCTAGGGTTTGGGTTCTAGGTTTCACCTTGTACGTGTATAGAATACAGTTCACTTCTGATAAAACAATTATCGAACTTCCTCCGATCTTCTGCACAAACTTTTTGCATCGCTGAATGGCGTCATTTTCGTTTATCTTATCACCTGAATATGTCAACGAAATCATTTAATTTTTTCTAAAGTTTTTTTTTCTTCGCTGAGCAGTTGCGGTTCCGTCCTCTGTCGTCATATCGTGCATGTCAGTTGCTTAAACACAGTAGAGTCTGTAGAAAAAGTGAACTTCTGTTTCTGTATCATTAACTTATATCGAAACACATATGTGGTTGTTTCCGTAACTTTTTTCTTCATGATTAAGATGAAAATTCCAAAGCTCCCCCCATTTTGAAGCTGTGTACTGAAAATGTTCGATCTAAAGTTTTTTATTCCACCAAGTGCTCACACTTCTAGATATTGATTCCTACTGCTGAAATCACTACTTGTAGAAGGATGCTGTAATGTTTGCACGTGACCTATTAAGATGAGATCATTATATTTAAACGCATCACCCCACGAATCTGAGGTGGTACGGATTTCGGGTGGAGTGATTCGTATACGGGGTCGTAGATTATGGAAAGGAGGTCCTTTCTTCCTAATTCCAAAAAACAGACCGGAAAATGTGACGCGTCAGGCGCCCCAATAACCGTTGAAATAGTCGCCGATCCTCGAAACCGTTCTTTACGGTAATTAGGAAGAAACGGACGGAATCACCCTTCTCTCCATATAAGGTGATGCAAGGGATGCAGCGTTGCTATAGATGGCCTCGTGTAAAACAGCATTCTGAAGGCGGCTGTTTGCAGAGATGCAGGGGGAGATGGACGGAACTACCCCCATCTCCATAATCTACGACCCCGTATACGGATACTCCACCTGAAATCCGCGCCACCTCAGATTTGGGGTTCTGGGTTGATGCCTTTATGTTTTTTGGACGAGCGCCCAGTAGACCCACTCTGTTTCTCATCTTTGAGGTTTACTTTTGAACAAAATAAACAAAATCCTCGCATTATCTCCATAAAACACATCATTCTTGTTTTTACAGTTTCACATCGATGCGGATGTAGCGTAGCCAGTAAGAGGTTCGGTTATGACTACACGATCGGTGGTTCGAAAACGCCTCAGTGCTAACTCTTTCTTTCCTCGCTGTAGTGTCGAAAAATTTTGCACGGCGTTCGTGTGCGAGGATAAGAACGCAGACTTGACACATCAGCCTGCCAGCAGAAGTCGTTATTGTACGGGCCAATTTCATAAAATCTCAATGATTCCGGACTGCAGTCGAACGTCTAGACGGATCCCCGTAAGGATTGGTCAATGACGTGCACTTCATCCATTTATTTTTTTATTTTTTTCCATTTTTTTCATCCGTTTTTATCATCAAATGTGTTGTCAAATGACAGTGTAGGTAAGTGTAATTGTAGGTGTAACCATTATAATGTTCAGTGGAGGCAAACGTAGCCTATTTGCTCTTCGAAGTTTATCTGAGACGCCACACATAATGCCTGTTATCCTCAAATGAGGGCGGGTGTAGCGGAGTCGGTAAGAGGTTCCGCTGCTTGCACAATCGATCGGTGGTTCGAGTCCGCCATAGTGCTCACCAAGCCTTTCGTCCCTCTGAGGTCGATAAATTGGTATCGAACTTTTCTGGGAGGATAAAAACACCCGCTTCACACATCGGCCAGCCACCGCAAGTCATGGTATAAGCTAGTTACACGTTCGTAATCCTCCAACGATCCTGAATTGAAGGGAACGTGAGGGCGCAACCCAAGCGGATTGATTAACGCCAGACACTTTATCACTTTATCCTTTATTCTTATGAAATCTCTTTGCAGTTCTGTAGATAGGTGAAAAATTATATTTTACGTTTCATTTTATTCCGTTTTTTATTATTCCTCTTTTCAAATCTGCCCCCATATATTTCCATATGCACAGTTGGTTCGAAGTATTGACGATTTTTCTGAAAATTCAACAACGAACCCGAAATTCCCTTGAAATCATTGGAGATGTTGAACGAAAGTGAGAAAGGTGATTAAGACGAAAGCGATAGTTTAACCTTCTTCTGGAAAAGCTGACAAACATTTAAACAGAATATAAATACCTAATAATGATATTCAGATGGAAAAGAGACGCCTATCCACAGAGGTATATGTTTCTGAGAAAAAAAAAACTACAACAAGATCAGTCAAATATTTAAGAGAGAGAATTTTACGTGTCAGTAGGGTCAATGGTCATGTAAATGAAGCAATAAGGACTTCATGTTATTAGTTCGGTCCGCTCCTTCTCGCTGCTTCTCTTCTTCTTATTCCTACGTCTGCGTCAATAGCTTTCCTTACTTCTCTCCATACTTTTTCCTCCCATTCGTTTCTTTTAGCTTCTCCATAGACTCTCATTTCATCTTCTTCCATTTGTTCACATTCGAAGAAGAACTTAAGAAGTTTTGTAGAAATGATGTGCATTTACAGAAATTATGGGAAAAACTGAAAAGTGTGCTATACCTCTTTAAATTTATCCATAACGAATGTGTTTTCTCGCTTTGACGTTGTTAATAATAACTCTCTTCGTAGTTCTGTTTCTCGGTTACCCAAAGCGGATTCGTAGATGAACTTTTCCAGGGCTTTAGCGAATTGGTTGCGACGATGAAATAGGGCCTTGTCTTTTGATTCCCTGTGCAGACGATCAAAAAGGTCCTCGTTCAGCTCTAAATAGTCGCAAAATTAAAAACTAAAAAGGAAGATGTCAGATATTTATGCACGTTTTTTTCTCCAGTGGTGCATACTCCTGTAACACACTCATTCCGTTAACAATTGTGGTGACCAAAAATGGAATTTTTCAATTTATTCATTTTTTTAAACTAAACTAGGATAAGGATAAAGGATAATGTTCTGGCGTTAATCAATCCGCCTGGGATGCCCCCTCCTCCATGTTCACTTCAATTCAGAATCGTTTGAGGTTTCCGAACGTGTAACTGGCCTATACAATGAATTCATGGGCTAGACGATGTATGAAGTCAGTGTTTTTATCCTCCCAGACAAGTCTGGTACCAATTTATCGGCCACGGAGTGATGAAGGTTTCGTTGAGCACGAGGACGGACTCGAACTGCCGATCGATCGTGCAGACAGCGGAACCTTTAACCGCTACACTACACCCGCCCAAAAAACTAAAAAAAAAATTGTCTGGGAGGATAAAAAACTAAACTATTACACATCAATTAGTCCCATCATTAGGGTTGAGACTGATTCACTTTCGCTTAAGTTCCTTTACCTTGTGCTTCCTCATTCTCATCATCTGTTGCTGGACGATTTATTCTTCTCCACACATCCTCATCCAATGCTCTCACCACTGATTTCCATAGCTCTTTTTCAAAGTTATAAACTCCATTAGTCTCATCCGCAAGAGGTACTTCAAAGCGAAAAAAGATCTAAAATTGACCTCTTCGATCGAAATGATCCTGAGTTTTCAATCATGCAATGGGGAAAGAGAAACGTCGCTGTTGTCGCTTACCTCTTTTAATAAGTCTACTAGATGTGGGTCCCTGAGTGCAACTCTCCTCAATCGCTGAAATTCGTGTTCTCCGAAGATCACCTTCTCTAGGGCCCTAGCGAACTTATTCCGACAATAATTCCGCTCTTGCAACTTTTCTTCTCTATGAATTTCTCGACAGTTCAAAAGTATATCTGAAAGATAGTTATAGATAACAATAGGTGTCAGTAAAAGAATACATTTATGATTTGGACGTACATCCACGAGTTAATCCGGGAAAAGCTTCAGCAAACTCGACATCGTCCACCTCCATAACAGTCTGAATTTCACTTATCGTCTACAGTTAAGCAGGAAAACCTTAAAAACAAATTCATAGCAATGTGAAGAGCAGTTGAGAAGATGAAATCCGTGTTTGAGAGTTTCTTTTTATGGGAGACGGGGTCTCCGCCCAAAATTCCCGTTTTTCGCGTCTCTTAACTAGCGTTACACTGCTTCCAGAACTCCGTTACACAGCTTGCACCCCAAAAGACTTAATCTCGCACCCAAATAGATAAGCCGTAAACGTTTGAACACCTTTTTTTTGATTTTTGGATTCTATTCACACAAATACATACAGAAATGGAACGAGACCACACTTGATTAGTTGTTATTATTGGATGAAGATCAAAGTTAGTCTAGCGTTCATCAATCCGCTTGGGATGCGCGAACGCGTTTATTTAAATTAAGAATCGTTTGAGGTTTATTTGCGGATTTCTCGCCATTACAATCACAGTTGTGGGATCTAGCCAAGTGTTGGGGTAGGCGGTCAGAATTTATCACTGAAGCTTACGACGTGAAGCATGTGCTGGCGTTTACGATGTGAAACCAATAAAAACGTGGATGCTATGCAAACGTTGCTTGCAACAAATATTTACATAGTAAATAAAGCATACTAAATAGCATAATAAATAAAGCGTAATAAAGTATAGCATCTTAAAGGCAGCATACCACGAATCTGGGGTGGTAGATCTCAAATTGAGTATCCGTATCCGTATGCGGGTCGTAGATTATGGAGACCGGGGTGGTTCCGCTCATCTCTCCCTGAATCACTGCAAGCAGCTGGGCCTGTTTTGTACGATGCCTTCTATTGCAGCGCGCCACCTTTGCACGCGTAGCGTCCCTTACTGCCTATCGGGGCAGTCCGAATTGATTTTCGACGAATCGCAGGGCGGAGGCGGCGCAAGGGGTGGAGCGTTGCAATAGATGGCGTCGTACAAAACATTCTGTAGGCGGTTGTTTGCAGTGGTGCAGAGAGAGACGAGTGGAACCACCTCTGTCTCCATAATCTACGACCCCGTACACGGGGATACTCCACCTGAAATCCATCTGAAATCCGCACCACCTCAGAAACGTGGGTTGATGCCTTTAATTTCCTTTGAATATAATGATTTTAAACTTTTTTGCATTTTCAAATCCGAAATATCAAATGAGAACGTTCAAAATCGGAAAAAAATCAAATAGGAATTTAAACTATGTAGCAACGTTCAAATAAAAAATAAAGGATAAAGTCACTAGCGTATTAATCCACTTGGGATGCGCCAAAGCGTTTTATTGCGCGCTGGCGCGACAGCCGCCCTATCTAGCAAACTGAACCTTTAAAGAATTCACAAAAACTATCTTAAATTACTTTTCGATTTGTTGGTTTAAAAATCAAAAGTCGTGGAGGTTTACCCACGTCTACTTTGCAAATTATGGACGTTGTTGTATTTCCGTAAAAGGTAAACAGATGAATGCAAAAACGCCATGCGTGAAAATGACTACGATAGGATGAGAATCATAAAAGCAGACTCAATAGACATATTTGAGACACGAAGGAGGAAAAAAACAAAGATTTCCAAACCAAGATTTCTTCACTAACTTTTTGGAAAGAATATATGATGTTCACAGGAATTTTGGGCATTCAGCAGGCTCTGCACTACTTTTTCAGGGGACTTAAAGGCATCACCCTACGAATCTTAGGTGGTACGGATTTCAGGTGAAGTATTCGTATACGGGATAGTAGATTGTGGAGAGGGAGATGATTCCGTCCATTTCTTCCTAATGACCGTAAAAAACGGCCTGGAAGATGCAGAGCGTGCACAGGGAAAGCGCGCTCCAATCAAACTCTTTGTAGAAAATAGCGCACCGGAGCGCTTGAACGCTCTTCCGGACCGTTTTTTACGGCAATTAGGAAGAAATGGACGGAATCTCCCTTTTCTCCATAATCTACGATCCCGTATACGATTACTCCACCTAAAATCCGTACCACCTCAGACTCGCGGGGTGATGCCTTTAATGAGTTTTAGTGTTAAAGGCGTACATAGAAGCTTAAACTGAAGAACAGCGAAAACACATAATATTAATAATTCTTCTAATTAATATTATCTGCATATTAAATAATTATATCAATATTATCCATATGAGCAAACAACTCATTACGGGAATGTTGTGTTGTTTGTGCATACGGTAAGACGAAGAACCGCAGTCTTCTACTAGATAGAATGCCTAGCGTACAATGTCATTTATACTGGAACGATGGGTACGAAATAAAATATACGATATTATCCTACAACAAAGAAAGAAATATCTGCTAGGAACGTATTGGAAGAATTTTGAATTTTTTGGAAGGGATTCTGGATCAGGGCTCCGTACATGAATAATATGAATGAGTGCTTCACTCAACTACTAATGACTTTATGGCATTCGTAACACTTTGTGAGCTGGTGAAATGAGATTGTCCCACCTACAGTTCCTCGAAACTACTCCTTTCCAATTTCAAATCTTTAATAAAGATCAGATTGTCGAAATATTAAGCCACTAATAAAATTTCACTAAGGTCTCAGAGGTGACCTACAAGAAAACATAAATACAGCACACATTGTCGACGTTTCAAGAAGAGGGGACCTAACTCTTGCAATTAATACTAATATATTAGTGCATATCCTATGTTTATAACAAAATTATTCCTATCGTATCTATGACGTAATAGTTCAGAAATTATTAAATTAATTAAGTACCCCTTTTTTTAAAGAACAAGTTTTTCCGCAAACACTGTACAAAGTTATTCATATTTCTGCTTTCTGGATTTGAAAAACACATCATTGAAAGCAGCACTAAGTCACAAATAAACTAAAAGAACTTTTTTGCTCTACGTGCTTAATCAATTTTTCTCATCGCCAAAATTACACACAATAAAAATTTTTGAACGTTCAGCGAACGCTGAAGGCTCATAGAGGCAGCGTTAAGTCAAATGGGTAAGTAATGAAGGGAAATACTCTCCAACATTGCAGTTGTCGGCGATCTCAGAGTGAAATCTAACCGTTATCAGCACTGAAATCTGTGAGCCGCATAATTTATTCTTTTGGGACTCAGAATGCAGAATTCGGCAAACTTCTTGCTGTCGCAATTTTCGTTTTCCATTCTTAGTTGTTCCATTAACGATTTTCTTTTTATCGAAAAGAACCAGAATGAGATCCTTAAGGACCTGTGGCCTGTTCTGAACAATTGTAAATTTGGTAACTTGGTTATTTTTTAGTTTTTTATGATTTTTCAAAAAAAAAAAGAAAAGTTAAGAAAATTTAGAAATTTTTTTTTTTTAATTTTTTTTTTATTTTTCCTTTTACTTTTTACTTTTTCCCCTTTTTTCCCCAGCTCCCACCGGGGTTTTGGGGGAGGTAAGAGAAACTACCCAATTAATTACCCCTTTTTTTTTTCCGCTTTTATTTTCCTTCTTTTTTCTTTTTTTAAAAAAATTTTTTTAAATGTTTAAAGGGGTGGTCTTCCCCCCCCCGGGTTTTTTTTTTTTTTTCACTCAATTCATTGATTTCCAAAATACGCAAAAAGAGGTCGTTGTCTATTGTCTCTTCTGGAGTGGATCAGAAGGACTGTGTGAAGTATTCCCTGCTGCGTCTTATGTACAAGGTTTCAGAAAGGATTGCCCTTGAACTATTAAGCGCAAACTACCAACAAGCAGGCTACTTTCGTCCTGGCCAATTTACTTCTAACCATGTGTTCACCGTCAAAGAGTGGCGGAAATCTGGCAGCAGTACTCGAGGACGATGCAACTGTTCTTTTCAGGCTTCGAAGCCGATCTCGAGTCTTCTAATCGAAGCAGCCTTCCCAGCGCACTTCTCGCCACGGAGAGCAAGGAAGGTTCGTTCGCCTACCAGATCATTAGAATCTAGTAGGGAACGAACTTTTCCGGCTTGATTCTATTCAACGAGTAACTGCTGCGATTCAAACACCAGCCTGACGTATAATACAACATCGTTAGAAGAGATATTTGGAGTAAGAGAAGAGGCAGTGCCGAACCATTTTTGTTCAACTTCGCTATCAATGATCTCGAAGAGCGGTTGATCAGCTCCCTGCCCACATCGTATTAGCATTATTAGGGAGCCTATTGACCGCTTTCGAGTACGCCAACGGTGCTGTTATATTCGCAGGAAGCAGCACGACACTTTAACACAGTGTCAATCTCGTATCGAAGCAAGTTGCAGCCTACGTTCACGCTCTGATAAGAGCAAGCAGATGTGCGTCTCTTTCAGACCTCAAACGGAAATCAGGGTGGAATGACAACTGATCGAACTTTCAATGAGTTCTCTAACCTCTGGTAAAGCACAATGGCATACGAAAAGATATTTAGCAATATGCATGGCGATGCAGATGATAAGAAGGTAGGAAGCTGCGCGAAAGCTGTGAGAACGCCTTGTCTCTTTGTCTCCCTATTCTTTTCCTCTAGTTATTTATAAATTCGTACACCAATGGTGTACAATGTAACTGGTTCAGTTGATGTAAACTGTCCGAAAAATTCGAGAGATATCTGCGGTTTAACCGATGATGTATAATCATTAGCTATTACTGTCAAAGGGCGGGTGTAGCGCAGTCGGCTAGCGGTTCCGCTTCCTGCACGTTCGATCGGAGGTTCGAATCCGCCCTAGGGCAAACCAAGCCTTTCATTCCTCTGTGGTCGATAAATTGGTACTAGACTTGTCTGGGAGGATAAAAACACTGACTTGACACATCGGCTAACCACCGCTAGTCATTGTATAGGCCAGTTACACGCGTTCGCAAACCTCAAACGAATCTGAATTGAAGTAAAAAAAACGCGTGGGCGCAATCCCAAGCGGATTGATTAACATCAGAAACTTTATCCTTCATCCTTATTACTGTCAACAACCAATCAATGGAAGAGCCAGTGATAACATTGACTTATCTGTCAGTGCTTGTCCTAGTTTCTATACATTTTTCCTAATACGAAGTAGCACTGTTGTCTTTCATAAAAGTTTTAAAAAAGCAAGCAAATCGCATTGATCATCTCACAAGGTGTTAAAATATAGTTGCAATTAGGAAAAATCCGACAGATTTTATACCCTTCGACTCAGAAGTTGTAACCTTTGAATATTGTCGACAGTATGAGATGAGAATCTAAATCCTGCTCACTAATCTTCAATGAATTCCCTGTTCACTGCCTATAGCATTTCGATGTGTGGAACTTGGTTTGTGCCAAAGCACATAAACGTAGTGGTCAATGGATCACCGTAGGGCACTAAAGATGTTGAAGATGACACTGAAGAAGATGAAACATTGCAGGTGTTTGACGCATAGTAACTTTCATGAAGACTAGGTTCAGGTCGAACTTGGCATAAATTGATGGAAAATAAGCATTATTCTAAAACTTTTTATTGTTTAAATAGTAGTGTTTAAATAGTTTTTACTGTCTGCTGTCTTCCTGCTGATTTGCTCTTCTCTAACTAAGAAAATATAATTCTAAGGAATCCGGCCCCAAGCCCTTAAAAAGCATTAAAATTTAATAACATCGATTTAAGCAAATAAATATTAACAAGAGGTTGAGGTCCTACCAGCGCCGACAGCAGAAGCAACTGAAATTTAGAGCAACATTAAACTACTCAGACGACAGGATAAGACAAAATTAATGTCAAATGTTCTTACTAAATAACGGGCCATATTTGTGTTTTTTCATTCCAACACTCTTCTTTGCTTCCTCAGAATCCAGAAATGTTTCATTTCCTATAAACTCATCATTACTAGTATGGATGGAACTGCTTTAATACCAAGTGTATCTCAGAAATTCATCATTTTTCTAGGGGTCCCCTCCTGCCTTAACGAACCCTTTTTAATGAATTATAGTAGAAAATGATTGTGCTCACCCACAACGCCAATTTCGAAATGCGCCGGAGTTCGAGTTGTGCTGTACGAGAACACGTCGACAACAAAGAGGAGAGAAATAAACAGAATCGCATTCATGCTGGATGCCAAATGATTGAAAATACATCGTTAGGAATGTTTTTAATAGTTCCGATCATCTAGCTCAATCTCTCCATTGATTCATACATGATTTAATTTGTTCCATTATCACAGGTGGAAATGTTTTGAATCCTAAGCACATGTGTTTAGAACATCTAATCCTGCTAAAAGTGATGTATATCTTAAAAATACATTAGACAATCTATTTCATGCAGAAGGGTATATTAGCACAATCCGTTTAATGGAAATGCCGAATTTTCTACATCTGATAATGGAATGAATTATCTAAGGATCAGTGGAGAAATTGAGCTAGATGTTCGTAACTATTAAAAGCCTTCTTAGCTATGTATTTTCAATCATTTGGCATCCAGCATGAATGTGATTCTGTTTATTTCTCTCCTCTTTGTTGTCCACGTGTTCTCGTACAGCAAAACCTGGACTGCCGAGCATTCTGAAATTGGCGTATTGGGTGAGCACAATAATTTTCTATCTATAATTGTCTTCTATAATTCATTAAAAAGGGTTCATTAAGGTAGGAGGATACTCCTAGGAAAAACTATGAATTTCTGAGATACACTTGGTATTAAAGCATTTCCTTCCATACTAGTAAAAAAAAGTTTTCTTACTAGTATGGAAGGATATAGGTAACGAAACATTTCTGGATTCTAAGGAAGTAGGGAAGAGTGTTGGAATGAAAAAAAAACACAAATTTCACCCTGCAATATTTTGTGAGAAAATTTGACATTAATTTTGCCTTATTCTGTTGACTGAGTAGTTTAATGTTACTATAAATTTCAACGAGTCCGGCTGTCTTCGCCGGTAGGACCTCAACGTCTTGTCAAAATTTTTTGTTTCGTTTGATATTTTTAAATTGAAATGGTTTTTGAGTGACTCTGGCTATAGTCATTAGAAGGAGACTTGGATGAGAAGAGTAAGGCAGCAGGAAGACAGCAGACAGCAAAGTACTATTAAAACCATAAAGTTTTTTAGAACAACGTTTGTTTCCCATCGACTCATTCCAAGTTCAACTTGAACCTAGTCTTCATGAAAGCTACTATGCGTCAAACACTTTTTCAGTGCTCAACGATGATCCATCGACAACTCACCACTCATCACTCAGTTCCACACACCAAAAATGCTACAGGCAGTGAACAGAAGATTCATTGAAGATCTCTTTCACGAGGATTTCTTAAGGCGAATCTGAACCATCATACAACTGACCTTTTGAAAAATGAAAAAAAAAATTGGAAAAACTAAACAGCTACTAATCTAGACGAGATGCCTAACGTAACGAATGCACCTCAGGGTGTTTTTGAAGCACACTTCAAGGCCTTATTTTCTACGTGCGCAGCTTGCTTCAGTATTAATCACAGTACAAGCGTGCTGTGTTTTGTTTCTGGCGAGAACCACGGCGCTACAGTAGCAGACAATGATGGTTCCTGAAAATTACCCATTCAGCTACCCAAATCCTTCCTTGCAGTATTGTTCTGCTGGTTCAAAAGCCGCCGAAAGTGTTAATCACCTTGATCACCTTGACTCACGTTGATCTTCGAACTGGTCGAGAGGGCGCCACTAATTTTTCCATTTGTCCCGATCGCGTGCCAGAGTAACCCACTGATTCCTCTTTTCGCGTGGGACACGAAGAGCATCATATTTTTCTTTCAAGGACTTCGTGAAGAAATCTGACCATCGGGTCGGCGGTCTTCCTGTAGTGCGCTTAATATCGCGGGGAACCTAGTCGCTCACGGCTCTGGTCCAACGGTTGTCATTAAAGCGCATCACGTGTCCGGCCCACCTCATTCTACTTTTCTTGGCCAACGCAGCAGCGTCTCTGATCTTCGATCGCTGACGTAGGAGAGAACTTCGAATCCCGTCCCTCACTTGCGCGAAACGGGTACTCCTAGCATCACTCTCTCAATTGCGCGTTCAATGACGCTCACCGCGTTTTCTTCTGCTTGCGAAATGCCCAGGTTTCCGAAGCATAGGTCAAACAAAGTACGGTGGTGTTGAAGAGGTGAGCACGGAGCCGGTGTTCCTGGTCTTCTCACTACATCCTCGATGCTCTTGTACGCCCCCGCCGCTCGTCTCCTCCCGCCCAGCTCGGGTCAGGTCGTTCATCATGTTCAGTTCCCGACCCAGATAAACGTGCTGGTGCATTCGGATATGTTCGTTCCGTTGAGCGTGATTGGGCATCCGAGACCCATCCGTTCCGCATGAACATCGTCTTTTGTAGGTTCAGCTGAAGACCGATGCATCCACATGTTTCGTCGAATTCGTCAGCATTCGTTCCGCTTGGCTGATGCTAGGTGTTATCAGTACATGTCACGCAATGGTGTAGCGCCGACCATCAACCTCCCCCATGTCGTCCCATCCAACTTTCGCATTGCGTTCTCGAGGGTGGCTTGAATATTTTGGGTGAAATTTATCACCTGTCGGACCCCCTTCCGTCAATGATGATGTTCTTGTAGATGGCGAAATTCCTCGAAGTTACTGTACAACTCTCGAAGACCTTTATGTACTGACAGACGCCTTGGTTTCCAGCTGCAACCGCCGCCAACTAGTCGAAGCCTTCTTAAGTCGATGAAGGTGAACAGAGCGCATCTATACTCCGTGATACCTCGATGAGTTTCAAACAGTGTAATGTGGTCAATCGTGCTGAATCCTTTCGAAACCCTGCTTGCTCGCATGGCTGTCCTCATCCAGCTTTTCATCCTATAAGGTACTCTCAAAGAGCTGCAGATGACGACTGATGGCGATAGTTGCCGATTCAGTCTCCCTTTATCAACAACACTCTGCCTCCCGTTAGAACCTCATCCACAGAAACAAGAGCCTCGCCAGGTGTGAGGGACTGGCGGAGGCTCGCAGGTCTGGCTTATCCGCAGACCGTCCACGATTTCTACTGACATGATAGAATGTCGTATTTCGACAGCTCTGCTCCGCCTATTTGAACACTTGGAGTTCTCTTGTCAATACAGTATGCATTAACAGCTTGGAAAAAATCCGCTCATCAGGCCTCTTCCCAAAAAAAAAAAAACACCAACGTGGCAGAATACAGTAAAATCACTTATTCTTCAGCAGAAGACCCCTCAGTTTGATCTCTATTATAAAATCTACATATCAGTAGATTCGTGTGTGCGAGCTCTATCGACTGTTTTTGGAAAAATTACCTGTGCATAGAAATTGTGAGGGAAATAAAGAGTACTATCATTTCAGGGCATACTGACCGTAATTCGAAAACAGAAAACGAGGTGTTTATTTTAAGCAGCGCGGCTACTGCTTTCTGATGGAAGAAAAAACCGAAGCGAAGAGAAACAATAACTGTTCATGGTGCTCGTCTTATCAACCGTCGATGTGTCGATCTCGTCTTTAACATTCTGCTATTGCTATTGTGAAGATTTTTTACCAGTGTTGTTATGTTACTACTGATGTCGTTACTTCAGCAAGAAGAGATCACTTTTAACGAAATTCTTCCTTTAGGAGGTATGTGAAATAATGAACTTTAGATGCCGAAAATAAGAAAATTTTGGAATTCAGGTGCTTTCATGTCGAATAGAGAAATTCCGTTAAAATTGCAAGTCATAGATGGGAAACAATCCAGCTACAGAAAGGGAGGGGAACATCTTCTCGGACACCGTTGCTTTCACTTGCTTACTTACTTACTTACTTACTTAAATAGCCCACTTTCGTTGAACTTGCGGGCGCCAACATCTCTTCCAGCCGTACCCTCACCATCTAAAATGATCTCAAGCTTCATGGGTAACGTTGACGAGTTCCTTCCGTATCCAACTGAGGTGTCAGGCAGTCCATTCGTGCAGCGAACAGATCACCTCCTCTTATTGGCAGCCTCCTTCGAGGGCGTTTAGAGTCTCTTGTAAGCTACTCTAGCGTTCTTTTAGTCAACCCATCGTCGATTCATTTCACATTGTGATCGGTTCATCCATTTTTTCATTCGATATTTATTCCTGGGTCGCGAAGACAGCACGTTGCTCTTAAGTCAGAGCTGCGAAGATCGGCTAGGTGTTGCGTGTGCCTGTTAAACTACAGAAGGCATCTCTCAAAGGCTCTGTGGGTGATTAGTAGCTTCGTACAACTGGCGGAGGTGCCTGCTCACGTCTCTGCTACGTAACAGATCCCTGGAAGAACTGTCAGGCTAAAAAAATAGGCACGGAGCTCTTGGTCAGCTGACACATACCTTCTTTGACAACTGCGAATGTTCTCTACGTTGCTCTCATCCTTCTATTTGGTGCCTCCTCAAAGTGTTCTTCCTTTGCTATGGTTTACCACCTCACAGTGATGTGGAGATGACTACGGAGTTCACAGCAGAGGCACATTCTCTTTTCCCAAGAGTTCAAAATTCATCTACCAGCGTCTTGGCAAAATGTCAGAAAGTGGATCCCTGATCCATGCAGGTTGGCGACGAGCTGTGGTGAAAGAAAACTGATTTCGCCATGACGAGGTTGCTTATTATGGGAAGAAGTCCATTTGCCGTGGCATGCACACTGTCTTACTACCTTGCGCGCTGGCCCTCTCGTCTCACATGTCCTTCTTCAGAGAGGCGATCAAATCTGAAGTTGCTCGGGAGGCCTTTGATTCTAGACCCAGGCGACACGCGCACGACTCGCCACGGATACTGGATTTGCTAAAGACATAAAGAGTATACACAGACGATGACCTGCATGGTAGTTATCCGCTGTAATTGTAGCGAATCACATGACGTTCTGTCTTCAGAAAGCAAAGAGCCTAAACGAGTGGAAGACCTCTCGTGAACTGTTCTTTTTCTTAAGTTCTTAAGAAAGGCGACCAAGAAGACTTCGAGACTGCTTCTGATATGTTTGAACGTCTTTTACAATGTGTTCACCGGGATCATCCTTGCGCGGATATTTAGAATAGATGAAGCTCATTTTAAGGAACGAGCTGGATTCTTTCAGGGTCTCAGCTGCATGGACTACATCCAGACCATGTCGAAGGCGACAGAGCACTGTCGGGAATATCATCTGCCTTTGTCCTAACCTTTGTCGCCTATGAGAGAGCTTTCGATAGGGCTGCAACGGATGCACTACTCTCAGCGCTGGCCGATCAACGTGTGGAGCGCGTCATATGTGAGTTCACTGGACAACTGCTGCAACAACACTATGATACAACTTACCGCTGGCCCGTAACGTAAATATCCATTGGAAAGAATGTGCGACAAGGCGCTACCATATCGTCGAAGCTATTCGCGGCTGCATAGAGTACGCAGTGAAATCACTATCGCTTGATAAAAAGACAGAGCGTACGCGTTCTCCCCTCGTATTTTCGTTTTGCGGACGACAACGTTCTCTTTTCCAGAAGTACCTATGGACGCTTCAAAATCTTGGAAACGTCGCCATACGTGTATCTCATACGTTCTGTGAATATGGAGAATTATTGCTTGTAAAGGACAATTATGAACATCAATGAAATGGACTCAAGAGTGTTTAGTATAAAGATACTTTGTTGTTCTTAGAGGCGATTGGAGATAATATCGTTGCAGTAGCTCCAGAAGGTCAAAGAAAGTTCACTGATAGTTTCAAGCAGAAGAGATCTGTACCGTAAGGGCATCCTGTTGAATTTTGACAAATCCTCGTTGAAGAAGTTAGACGCTTGACGTTAGCCGAAATTCTATTTGTAATTGAGATTTTTACCTACTTCATTATGATGATAATCTGATGATGATGGACAGCTTGAGGTACATATTCACCAACGACTTTGAAGTAAATAAACGGAGTAAAACCATGCTCGTTTTTGCCCGCTTTTTTCTTGTTTCGATGAATTGGACTCAACCAAGAATTCGCTAGATGTACTCGTGCATCACAATTTCCGTTCTGGTACTTCGATACTGACGTGGTATGAGTAAGGTCCTATAAACTCTGGTAACGTGAATGTTTTACTGTGGATGATTTCCTACCTACCGTAGCAGAAAATGACCTGCAACACACCTTCAAAAAAAACTATGCACCATGCAAAAAAGAATGTCAACCTTGCTGTATTAGGTTAAGATTCAGACGAAATCCTATTAAGATCTCTTCTCCTTGTGTATAGCACACCTATAGGTGTCTTCAAATAAACAAATAATAAAAATGCAAATTCATAGAGTGTTCTGCTCCACTTCATATATTTACACGGCTGAAGGTTTATTTTGCACAAGTTGAAGACATTAAAGTGCAAGTCAAAAGAATCTCCTTCAGAGAGATTTTTGCGGTTCCTGATTCGGCGGTGATGGTGGTCGTGGTGGGAGGAATGCGCGATGCATCTGACGATGCATGAACACCGGTTCCGAGCAGTAGTTGGATGCACTGCATGGCTTTACTTCGCATACATATTTCATGTCTTCATCGCAATTACCGGCTCTCCAATAATACCTGAAAAAAAGGCTCCTTTAAATAAATGATGTAACTGCACCCGTATGTAAATATCAGTTACTTTAGTACAACCTTGGAAATGTGGAGCAAATATTGTAATTTCCCGTCTCCCCACGTATAAGACAGCCTGGTATCGGCGCGATGATCCTTGAAGTTTTCGACATGAGAATGAGGTGTTTTCTAGTTGTTCTCATGTTTATCTGTGCAAACTTTAAAAAAAAGTAAACACAATTTTTCAACGTATGAGATACCGGAACAGTAAAATTAGGGTAATACCGAACCGCCGGAAATTTACTCTGCGCTAATTCCTCCCTCCCCTTCCCCTAAAAGCCCCAAAGCAAATTTTTATAGGGTGTTTCCTGGTATACGTTAAAGTGTTCCCACAAAATTGTGGATTTACGCTGATTAGTAAGAGATTCTGTCTGACTCCGACTTTTTTGTTGCTTTTATTGCTACATACGTGTTCTATACTCGGGTCCCATTCTCCACCGCTTAACGCACTGTTTATTCAAGGATTGTGTCCTTACCAAAAGATATTTGGCCACATCAAATAAGGAGGTTTGTTTTTTTTACTATAACGATAATTACGAGACATGAAATAACTTCTAACTGGAAGATAATATTTTTCGAGATTCTGAAATATTTGAGCTATTCACCGGATATCTAGCAAGATTTCCTTATTATTATTTACTGTTATGGATGAAAATTCTTCAAAGGGAATTTGACAAGGAACAACAATAAAAATCATTGCACTGTCCTCCTAAAACTGACGCCAGAAATTAGGAAAAAAAATCTTAACCTTACTCTGCATAATTGCAGAAAGTCCCGGTATTACCCTGAAATGATCATTTATCCCTCTTTTTAATATAGCTACCTAATGTGTAGGTCCGGAACATTTTTCTGTTACTTTTCGTATCCTTTTGTACATTTACGAATCACTCACTTTTTCGAATTATGATTCCGGAACATAAACACACAATGAGGTCCTTTCAATCCCTTCACATCATTCGGCCACAAGTTGAAGTCGTCGTGACCGAGCTGGAAGAAAATTCTGATCATAGCGTTCCGAGCAAGGTACCACAAGAATCCGTTGATTGCTCAAAGTGTTTTTTTACAATAAATTTTCCTGTATTTAGAGTTCTAAGATTTTTATAACGAGTGTAAAACGAAGTTTTCCGTGAGTTTTCGGGATCCACTACTGTTCGATGACTAGGAAAAATAAAAAGACCGATAAATAAGTAGGAAAATAAATTAGGGCTAACTAAACTGTTTGACAGAAATGAAAAAGATATTCCTCAACAAACAAAAAAACTTGACTCGCATTACAATTTTTTGAAGGAAAGAAAATGGAGGAATATGGAACATTTTGCATTATCTGTTGTTCCAATATCTTTCATTTTTTGTGCTAGATGTCTTTTTTCTTTGTCATCTTTTTTCTGCTGTCTTCATCCTAATTTTGTTTCTTTTTCTATTTACTAAAATTGCTAAAAGTGACCTACTCCACTGAATCAGAAAAGACGGATTTACTTTAGAGATTTTCTGAAGAAAAAAGGTCTTTTTCTGCAATTTTATTTCTTTTCTTTTTCCAAATTGCTAACTAGCAGCAGATTTATTACGGAAATATCGACCTTAGTGCCATCTGTCCACACGAACGAACTTCCATCGTACTTCAGTCCAATCCATGCTCCCTTTTCCTGGGTTATCACTAAAATGTGCATTTTGATTAGTTCGTTGCTCTTCAAATTCATCTCCGAACTGCCTCTGGGGAAGATCCGGGTGAAGGAATAACTGTTATTATGATTTAATGTTTGTATTCGAAGCTCCGCACTCACATTTCATGACGAATGCAGCTTTTTCCTCATTCTCTATTTTCACCAATTTCCCTTCGTGTTCGGCACCACACATTTCAGCTGCGTCTTCCTAAAAACACTGCTTTTCTATGAATTGCTTATGAAAAATGGGAAAAATTGGGAAACGGGCTCGTATCCAGTAAATTTCTTTCTTTATGGGTGGAGAGGAGAGCGGAGGGAAAGGTGAGTTGGGGGCAAATGCCATAGAACTGGAATCTTCCTTTTCCTGTCATGTTATTTGACATTTTTTTTCATTTTTTTCGTTTATTTCCTATCTCAAACGTTTCCCAGTTGAAGAAGCTGTGCTGAATACTGGTACTGTGATGTGACTGACTGTAACTTTCCAACATGGAAGACAATCGTTGAAGTAAACTATAACTATCAACTATATACTAATTTATATTTTTGTAACGAAATTCACAATTTCAGTGACCTGTTCAGCTCAGTGGATTGAATATCACCTTCAAAAAATCATCCTGATACTTTTGCTAATTTCGTATATTTTTTCGAGAAACTTCCTTATCATCTTATCGTCAGATGGTTTAGTATCGACTGTTGACTATTGCGTCATCTGAACATGACTTTAAATGCGTGCTTACGCCTATAAATCGTTCGAATAGATTTCTTAAAATATTTTTCTATATACATGAATGATTTCCGTACTGCAATGCCCAGAATGCACTTCTTTGTTCTGATCCCAGCTCAAATTTGTAGAAAATTCAAGCTCTCTACTTCTAATGGGTTTGCAGTTAGTCCAGAGTTACTTACCCACATTGATGGCATTTTTGCAGTTAGGAAACAACCAAATTCAGGATTATTTACACGAAGTGGCATGTAATGCTCTGGACAGAAACAATTTGCTGAAAAAAAGACGTTTTGTTAGGTATTAGAAAGGTTGGAAAACCAAAAAAAAAAAGAAATTTCACAAATATTCGCTGAAACGCACCCTGCACCAACAGGTTCGTTAACGTTCTGACACTGAAATCTTCCTCATGGCTTCTAATATTGTATCCTTCGCTAGCAATTTTCTTCAAAATTGGCACTTCAATGTTATCGTATTGAGTGTATTCTGTAATAAGTAGATTGTGGTTCTCAAAAATTTCCCACATTTTGAAAGCATTCCACTTTCTATTTGTCCTAATCTTCTTCAAAATTTTCTCGTTTCCAAAAAAAAAAAACAAAAACTTAAGGGATTATTGTTCTAATTGCTGGTTCTGAAGAAATACTAGGTATTTTTAGTGTTTTCCTCACATATGAAGTAAAGAGTAAATAATGAACGTTGGTACATGTAAACCTACCTATTGTGATTATAATACCTCCAAAATCCTTGAATGCAGTCGCAACGGGAATCGGATTCTGACTGCCTTTCCTTAGTAATTACAATATATTATTGAGTTTTTCTTTTCGAATATGCTGTCCGAGTCCAATAGCATTTTAATTGTTCAATTATATTATTTTCGTTCAAAAACATGAGAGCATCCAAGAGTGGCACGTATGTATGTAGAACATGGAATGAAAAAAGCAGAAAAACAGTGCAGCATTTAGTAGAACGAAAATTTGCAACTTTTTCGTGATGGGTCCGTCCATCCGCTGGACGTAAGTTGTAGATTTTGGCAGTCGTAGTTCTTTTTCATGCATATTTTACTATTATTATGTATTATTAAATATTACTGCTTGAAATAATGAAATATACTTCAATCCAGTAGCGACAACAACCATCACTTTCGGGACATTCGGTCGATGTGTAGGTGAATTGAACACTTTGTTAGCCAATGCAATTGCTCTAAAATTTGGTTAATCACTTAAAGATCAGAAGTCACAAGTCTTAATTAATTCTTTTGCTGATTACATCTAGGTTTTTTGGTAGCGAAGAAATTGTGGAAATCTTTCACACAATTTCTTTCGAATTCCATGCAAAAGATCTTGAATTTTGCGAGAAACTGAGAGCTACACAAAATCTATTTGGAACAAAGGTGACACCAATACGGGACTATGATGATCTTTCCGAATTTTTATCGCCTCATCAAATCTCACAGATTGTTCCTAACGTGACTACAGTTTAATCCCCTGCATCACCTATGCTCTCGTTGTTAATCGATTTGCTCGACCGGGCACCCATAATACTTCCATTTGTCCTAGTCTTGTTGCGTGTTGCCAAAGGTTCCCCAATGTCTTCTCTTCTCGCGAGAAGCACAGTGACCTTTCCTGAAGGACTTCGTAAAGAGGTCTGACCGTCTAGTCGGTGGTCTTCCTACGGTCCATTTACGACCGGGTGATATCCAATCGCTCACGGCTCTGGTTCAATGATTGTCTTTGAAACGTATCATGTGTCCGGCTTACCTAATTTTAGTTTCCTTGACATACGCGGCAGTGTCTCTGATCTTCCATCAGTATCCGCAGACGAGTTTCGGATTCTTTTTTCACATGCGTAAAGCGGAGTATTCCTAGCATCACCCTTTCAGTTGCGTATTCTATGACGCTGACGCTGATGCTTCCTCCTGCTTACGAAACTAACAGGTTTCTGAAGCGTAGCTCAAGCGTAGACACGTCCATCTTTCCTTAGATGGTAAGAAGGAAAGTGGACGTGCCTAATGGAAGGATCTGTGTAGAAGTTATAAATGGCCTTCTCCATACCTCTTTTCAATGCTGTAGTTCTTTTTTTTTCTGGGTTCCAAAGAGCAAGCATTTTTGTTTTACGATTGTCGAAGTGCCTGCGGGCGAATCAAATGCTCTTCATCGCCTCTGCTGCTTCAACCGATACTGCTGCCCTTCTCTCTTCGAGGTCTTCTTCTATCGCTTCTCTGCAACGCCTTGCGAGCTCGGACGTGAGTTCGTGGTCGTCTCTATCTTGTCCAGGAACACGTTGGCGTGTTGGCTGAAGAGTTTCCGAAGGCGGGCGTCTCTTAGTGGTTTTGAAACTTCGGTGTTCTCGTACAGTCGTAGAGATGTTTTACGAGCCGATGACATTCGTCATCGATGTTAGTCGACGGGGGTATCTCCCCAAAAACCGAATAGCGGAGCGAAGAGGTCCCAATCGATGACATTTCCGGGAGTTCGCTTCGTGACCATCGCAACCTTCTATCCTCTCCATATAAAAGCAAATCTTCCCCGAAGAAAGCAGTGGTCCGAACCTGCATCGACCTTTGGTACAACAGCGGTATTCGCCACGTAAAACATCTTACTGTGGACAATTTTATTATTGTACCCTCCATTGGGTGACTCCTATGTACAGTGTAGTGAGAAGGGCTTCCGCTGTTGCGAGTTTTCATGAAAGATCTTAGTTGTCATGATGAGCTACGAAAACATCTCTCCATACTCGTTCCATTGAATGCTGTAGGTTCCGAAGTGAAATTCTTCAGGCGTTCTTCTGAGGCTAATTTTGGCTTTGAAATCAGCAATAATGACCTTGCAAACGGTGCGATCTTCTCTGTAGAACTTCATCAGGTCCGTTTAAAAATTTTTGACTTCTTCTTCTCAGTAGCTGATGGTGGAGAGCAAGGGAGGAAGATAATACAGTTTAATGGGGTTGGTTTAAAAGTAAGGCAAAGATTTTGCCTGCATTCCTCTTAACTTTTCACCTGTACACAACTGCCGCTGTATCTACGAAAAAACAAGAAGAAAACACTATTCATCTCCTTCCTCTATCCTTATTGGAGTATCTTCTACAGTCTGTTAGTAGTACTTTTATTTGTTAGTGTCAATGAAAATTCTTTTCAGAAGAAAAAAATTATTCCCATCATTCTCTCGTAAAGAAACTTACGCTGCAATGTTTGTTCCTGAAGATTTTACGTATGGAATTTTTCGCCCTAAATCGGCGAGTTCCTCCGTTGACCTCCAGTGATCTAGATCGTAGATCAGTTCCGCTTTCTCACCATATGTGATGAACCTAGATTAGGTTTTGGATTACAAAAGTACAACTACAAGGTTTATGTTTCTGAATTTAACAAGAATATTGAAATAATATCCATAAAATATTGTTAATGTTGAGCCAAATATTGCATTTGCAGTGGAAACTTCGAAAGCATAGAAGCAAAATAGACTATCTTGGTATCTCGATTCTGTCGGCAAGTCGAGTGGCGCAACTCTAGCAACTGGTGGTCCGCTAACATCACGATTTTGTGGCTATCAAGGCTCTGAAGCGGGCGACGACGGCGAAACGTTAACCAGAGTAAAGATCAATAGCACTCTTGGTTCTGCTCAAAAAGTAGTACACAATCAAACTCACTCTTCGACGCATTGATGCTCTATCAGCGACGCGCTTATTACGAGCACGACGACACCATTGCAGGTATTATTTCGAGAAAATACGATTAAAATGTGTGAATGAAAAACCTACAAGGTCTGTTCGAATGTGTAAAAACCTACGAGGTATGTTGGAATGCGCACCAGTTCGGTCGAGAATCAACGAGGAGACCTTATTGATTCTCGACCGCTCGCAAGTGGATGCAGCGCGTACACAAAAGTGGCACATTGCAGTTGATTTCGTCGGAGAAAGCGGTGTCTTTCAGCCTGTTTGTTAAGGGAAAATCAATCTGCGGCCTAAATTTTAGGCTTCTGCTGTCGTTTTCGGATCACGTCGCAATCGTGGTCCTCTGGCTTTAACCGAACACTCTCCTTAAAATGCTGTTAATTCTCTCTTTGAGTGGATCAGACTTGGTACAGTGAGTAGGGATCGAAAATCAGCATGGCTTGAAGCAATTTGTGATCTTTTGAGATCTGCTATGATCGATAGGAGTTACTGTAAACGCTTCACTTCTAAAACAATTTACAAAGATTTCTTTCTTGTGGCACAGGAAAACAGACTTAAAAAGTTTTAAAAAGGAAGTTATGGTGGAAAAAAATGTCTCATCACATTACGGACATTTACCAATTCGTCTACAAAATTCATAAATCAAAGCACATGCTTAAAAATTTCAAATTTCCGTTGTGTCATTATTTATTAATTTCATTGTAGGATTATAAATTATGGAATATTTTAGAAATCCCAGCAAAGGAACGACTTTTTGACTAACTATGAGGAATTGGTAAAAGTGTGCGATAAGCACAAAATTTTTGTTGGATTTTTCCTAGAATTTGACAACTCGCTTACCCAACTCGTGTCTGCCTTTCATCCTGACCGACTGTCAAATGTCTGGTCGCGGCCGTAATGAATGCGACCACCTGTAAATTCGGTAACGTGGGTTCAAAATGCTCATATTTTTCTGAAAAATCAGTACGGTTTTTTTTTGCTGACTGGAACAACTGTTTCTATGTAAGTACTCTACTCGGGCAGATATTGTGTCCGCTAAGTGAAGAGGGCGTGAGAATTGAGATTGAGGCGGACGCGTAACGGACGCTTAGATGGACATAAGTACGAGCACATGAAGATAGATGATAATGATGATAATGTGCATGAATATGCTTAAATTATTCCAGAATTATTTGAAGAATCGAGTTGCTATACGTAGTAGAATTTTGACGACTGTTCTTCTGTAATAAGAAGGACCTACTTGACGGAATCCTGCTTTTGTAATCTGATCCGAAGAGTCGATCAAAAACAGTACATCTGTCCAAATGTTGGAAGCTTTACCGTCACATTGGTATTCCATAGGTGTAAAACCCTACAAAACCGCAGCATCAGAAATTCACCGTACTGTAGAGGTTCCAGATTCTCCACTGGACAAGGAAACGAGTTAATTCTTCGAAATGTGCGCCCTGTCAAATGGTTATTTTGGCCAAATAAACTCTGTAGAAGAAAAAATAACTAACTCCCATCAGCTTCAGGGGAATTGTCGTGTTCACGGCGTGGGCACCTGAACAATCGTACAGCAATTAGTGTTCTGGATGGAAATTTCTCTAAATTAGCTGAGAAAGTGGATATCATATTTTTTAATGTAAATAACTATAAATAAATGGAAGAAATGACTGAACAATCCAACAATTGTGCTCCATACATACAGGAAGATTCTGGTCACTAAATTTCTTTGATTTTGATGTTTTTTTTTTTTTTTTTTTTTTTTTTGAAGTAATCCTTCTATTAACGCCCCAAACGATTCGTCGAAAATGAATTCGCACTGCCCCAGATAGCTGCGAGTAAGAGAGGCTACGGAGCTGTCCTCCCCTTTAAAGGGGTGTTGCGCTGCGTGTCAAAAGTATTTAGACATCCACACAAAACAACATCCACAAGGGCCGGGCTGCAAAATTGCAGAAAAATTGATTCTAAATTTTCGGAGGAATGAGCGGCAACCACCTACTTCGTTGGTAGCGTTCCATAATCTGACGACCCATAAATTCCTTCATACCAATCTAACAAAAACGGAGACTCCACCTAAAATCCATACCACCCCAGATTCGTGGTTTGCTGCCTTTAACACTATCCAGACACCAACACTTGAAAATTCTACACAGAGTGTAGATCTCATTCGCATTGGGTGACAATCTGCAAGAACACCATGGTTCACTATCCCCGTTAGTCCGCTGGTTCCTTACTTTGTGAGACTGTTGTTTGTGGTTGGGACTGGCGCGTTTACTTTCCTGTTTCTGCCTCTTGTAAAGTGTAGTTGTAACGATATCGAGGCTCGGGAAAGAGAGAAGAATATGATGGGATATGGATAGCTTCGAAACCTTACGAACCATTTTCAACGCTTTACCCCTACTACTAATATCCCCTGAAACAATCCGATAGACAATAGCACTTCGTACATGAGAGACGCTCAGCTCTACAAAGTGTTCTGCAAGATTTTACGCATTTTTCTTTAACTCGTGAGTGTTTCTGAGATTTTTGGATGGATTCTGAACCTTTGGAAAGTTTACAAGATTTTTCCTGAAAAAAGCTTTCGTTTGAGAAAAAAGAGAGATGTTCCCTCCACAGCAGAGGGAAGGTTTTTTTGGGGAACGTAGTGGTACGACGCGGAATATATTAGAAGTTTGAATAAAATGTGTGTTAGACAGCTGACAGTTCGATTTGAACATTTTTCTTGGGTGAAACTTCGGTGAATTTGAAGTAAATGATGTTGGGCCGAAGGCGGCGACACAAATCAATTGATTGATGGTGTTGATTGAGTTGTTTGCTGGATTGTGGGTACATTTGCTTTTCCGGCAAACTACCTATATTATTAACTATCTAATTACTAACTAGCCATTACTCATTACTAACTAATTATCATACCTGCTAACACAAGGAGAAGAAGTAGAAATGATCGCCGCATGATGAATGGAGTGAGCGATACAGTAATACCGTTTGGATACTGTCACCCCTATTTATTCGTCCCAACCACCAATCCAAAAAACGTCGTTTCACAGAAATTCAACGTTTTGTCCAGGATAAAGCTGTCGTTCACGTCATTTCATTTCGTCGCGAGATGTTTTATCTTTCATTTCAACTTTTTTCTGAACTCCGAGACAATTACCGTAAAACAATAGATTATCAAATGAGCCATAAAATGTTTTACTCGATTGAGCAATCAAGATAAAATTTAAGTTTTTTTTATATAATAGAAATGATGTCATGCAGTGATTTTACTGTTACCATACTCTAAGAATATTCTATTTTAAGAATTTTTCACTGTTTATTTATTTACTACGCTCAATAGTGTGCCAAGAAGGATGTGCTGAGGAAAATTACAGAACAAGTGGAGTAAATAAATAGTGAAAAGACAGAAAAAAAGAATATAACGAGAGATTCATTCGCAACATCTTCTCTAAATCCAAATTCCGGTGTTTGTGCTATCATTCTCGATCTCAATTTTGAGGACATAAATTTCACAAGAAAATTTTCCAGCGTTTATATAGAAACATTCTTCACTGTTTGAGGATACTTTTGTAAATGCTGTTTGTTCTGCCTTCAAAATTTTTGAATAAAGGATTATACTGAACGTATACTACTATATCGTACGGCCGAGGAAAAGTTTTCTACCTGAAACGATCATCAAACCTTTCCTAGACCTTTGCACTCTGTAATGTTTTTGCGCCGGAAATAACGTTTCACTTCTTTTTATCTTACATAATACATAATTTTTCCGATCAAAAATTTGTAATTCCATTCCGTCGATACAGATGTTTTTGTTTTTTTTTTCGAACACAGTATCGTCCAAAGAAAGTCTTTTCTGATTGTTTAGCTTCAGCCCTTGAATCAAGCCCTAAAAGATAACTATTTTATAAGTTATGGAACTATTTTCCATAGATATTATTCACTCATTGCCGCTCTAAAGAGGTCTCGAATATTCCGCTGCCTTTTTTCTTTCTTTCAAACGAACTCTACATATCACTAAATAACGTCATTTTTACTTATCTTTCCCCCTTCTTCCAACGAAACTAGCTGGTTTTTTCTTCTAGCTGAATGCTAATGATGTCATCCCATCAGTTTAGTTCTTTACACACAGTACTGTCTGAGAAGTGTAATGTTACGGTTCTGTAGTGTTCCCGTATGCCTGTCTTTAATCACTTGAGGTTTTTTTTCCTTTTTTTGATGAGCATAAAAAATCCAAGTCTTCGGCTATCTTCAAGCTGTATACGGGAGTTATTAAGTGTAAAGTTCTTTATTCCATTAATCCACTTCTGAAAAAAAAACGATTTTGTTCCATTTCAAACGTTCTCATGTCTCGATACTTTGGCACAAGTCTGTCTGTGCTTTCTAATAGTGTCCCTACGAGAGTTTTGGGTGGAACCTTTGTTTGCCTGACGTTTCGGCTTCCTCACCGTCATCAGAGGCCTAAAATAGAGGTTGACTGGAACCGTCAACCTTTGTTCCGTCAAGTGTCGCAACACCCTAAGTCAGTGTTTCGAGAAATGTTCAAGGTAGTAGGGACGGAAACCATATTCAAAGCTGTGTGTAGATCAAATCAACTATATCGTCGTTAGAGATACACACACAACAATATCATTTGCTGGTACACTGAACAAGTGAGAAGTGCG